>NC_069499.1:473698583-473741083 GCF_027579735.1 Bombina bombina
AGTAATCTTCTTAGACCTGCTATATCATTGGCTGATGTTGCTGCAGCTTCAACTTTTTGGTTGGAGACTTTAGCGCAACAAGTAACAGATCATGATTCTCATAATATTATTATTCTTCTTCAGCATGCTAATAATTTTATCTGTGATGCCATCTTTGATATTATCAGAGTTGATGTCAGGTTTATGTCTCTAGCTATTCTAGCTAGAAGAGCTTTATGGCTTAAAACTTGGAATGCTGATATGGCTTCTAAATCAACTCTACTTTCCATTTCTTTCCAGGGTAACAAATTATTTGGTTCTCAGTTGGATTCTATTATCTCAACTGTTACTGGTGGGAAAGGAACTTTTTTACCACAGGATAAAAAATCTAAGGGTAAAAACAGGGCTAATAATCGTTTTCGTTCCTTTTGTTTCAACAAAGAACAAAAGCCTGATCCTTCATCCTCAGGAGCAGTTTCAGTTTGGAAACCATCTCCAGTCTGGAATAAATCCAAGCCTTCTAGAAAGGCAAAGCCTGCTTCTAAGTCCACATGAAGGTGCGGCCCTCATTCCAGCTCAGCTGGTAGGGGGCAGGTTACGTTTTTTCAAAGAAATTTGGATCAATTCTGTTCACAATCTTTGGATTCAGAACATTGTTTCAGAAGGGTACAGAATTGGTTTCAAGATGAGACCTCCTGCAAAGAGATTTTTTCTTTCCCGTGTCCCAGTAAATCCAGTGAAAGCTCAAGCATTTCTGAATTGTGTTTCAGATCTAGAGTTGGCTGGAGTAATTATGCCAGTTCCAGTTCTGGAACAGGGGATGGGGTTTTATTCAAATCTCTTCATTGTACCAAAGAAGGAGAATTCCTTCAGACCAGTTCTGGATCTAAAAATATTGAATCGTTATGTAAGGATACCAACATTCAAAATGGTAATTGTAAGGACTATCTTGTCTTTTGTTCAGCAAGGGCATTATATGTCCACGATAGATTTACAGGATGCATATCTGCATATTCCGATTCATCCAGATCATTATCAGTTCCTGAGATTCTCTTTTCTGGACAAGCATTACCAGTTTGTGGCTCTGCCGTTTGGCCTAGCTACAGCTCCAAGAATTTTTACAAAGGTTCTCGGTGCCCTTCTGTCTGTAATCAGAGAACAGGGTATTGTGGTATTTCCTTATTTGGACGATAATTTCAACAGATGCAAGTCTCACAGGTTGGGGAGCTGTGTGGGGATCTCTGACAGCACGAGGAGTTTGGGAATATCAGGAGGTGAGATTACCGATCAATATTTTGGAACTCCGTGCAATTTTCAGAGCTCTTCAGTTTTGGCCTCTTCTGAAGAGAGAATCGTTCATTTGTTTTCAGACAGACAATGTCACTACTGTGGCATACATCAATCATCAAGGAGGGACTCACAGTCCTCTGGCTATGAAAGAAGTATCTCGAATTCTGGTTTGGGCGGAATCCAGCTCCTGTCTAATATCTGCGGTTCATATTCCAGGTATAGACAATTGGGAAGCGGATTATCTCAGTCGCCAAACGTTGCATCCGGGCGAATGGTCTCTTCACCCAGAGGTATTTCTTTAGATTGTTCAAATGTGGGAGCTTCCAGAAATAGATCTGATGGCGTCTCATCTAAACAAGAAACTTCCCAGGTATCTGTCCAGATCCCGGGATCCTCAGGCGGAAGCAGTGGATGCATTATCACTTCCTTGGAAGTATCATCCTGCTTATATCTTTCCGCCTCTAGTTCTTCTTCCAAGAGTAATCTCCAAGATTCTGAAGGAATGCTCGTTTGTTCTGCTGGTAGCTCCGGCATGGCCTCACAGGTTTTGGTATGCGGATCTTGTCCGGATGGCTTCTTGCCATCCGTGGACTCTTCCGCTACGACCAGACCTTCTGTCGCAAGGTCTTTTTTTCCATCAGGATCTCAAATCCTTAAATTTAAAGGTATGGAGATTGAACGCTTGATTCTTGGTCAAAGAGGTTTCTCTGACTCTGTGATTAATACTATGTTACAGGCTCGTAAATCTGTATCCAGAGAGATATATTATAGAGTCTGGAAGACTTATATTTCTTGGTGTCTTTCTCATCATTTTTCTTGGCATTCTTTTAGAATTCCGAGAATTTTACAGTTTCTTCAGGATGGTTTAGATAAAGGTTTATCCGCAAGTTCTTTGAAAGGACAAATCTCTGCTCTTTCTGTTCTTTTTCACAGAAAGATTGCTAATCTTCCTGATATTCGTTGTTTTGTACAAGCTTTGGTTCGTATAAAACCTGTCATTAAGTCAATTTCTCCTCCTTGGAGTTTGAATTTGGTTCTGGGGGCTCTTCAAGCTCCTCCGTTTGAACCTATGCATTCATTGGACATTAAATTACTTTCTTGGAAAGTTTTGTTCCTTTTGGCAATCTCTTCTGTCAGAAGAGTTTCTGAATTATCTGCTCTTTCTTGTGAGTCTCCTTTTCTGATTTTTCATCAGGATAAGGCAGTGTTGCGAACTTCTTTTAAATTTTTACCTAAAGTTGTGAATTCTAACAACATTAGTAGAGAAATTGTGGTTCCTTCATTATGTCCTAATCCTAAGAATTCTAAGGAGAAATCATTGCATTCTTTGGATGTTGTTAGAGCTTTGAAATATTATGTTGAAGCTACTAAGTCTTTTCGAAAGACTTCTAGTTTATTTGTTATCTTTTCCGGTTCTAGAAAAGGCCAGAAAGCTTCTGCCATTTCTTTGGCATCTTGGTTGAAATCTTTAATTCATCTTGCCTATGTTGAGTCGGGTAAAACTCCGCCTCAAAGGATTACAGCTCATTCTACTAGGTCAGTTTCTGCTTCCTGGGCGTTTAGGAATGAAGCTTCGATTGATCAGATTTGCAAAGCAGCAACTTGGTCCTCTTTGCATACTTTTACTAAATTCTACCATTTTGATGTATTTTCTTCTTCTGAAGCAGTTTTTGGTAGAAAAGTACTTCAGGCAGCGGTTTCAGTTTGAATCTTCTGCTTATGTTTTTCATTAAACTTTATTTTGGGTGTGGATTATTTTCAGCAGGAATTGGCTGTCTTTATTTTATCCCTCCCTCTCTAGTGACTCTTGCGTGGAAAGATCCACATCTTGGGTAATCATTATCCCATACGTCACTAGCTCATGGACTCTTGCTAATTACATGAAAGAAAACATAATTTATGTAAGAACTTACCTGATAAATTCATTTCTTTCATATTAGCAAGAGTCCATGAGGCCCGCCCTTTTTTTGGGGTGGTTATGATTTTTGTATAAAGCACAATTATTCCAATTCCTTATTTTATATGCTTTTGCACTTTTTTATCACCCCACTTCTTGGCTATTCGTTAAACTGAATTGTGGGTGTGGTGAGGGGTGTATTTGTAGGCATTTTGAGGTTTGGGAAACTTTGCCCCTCCTGGTAGGAATGTATATCCCATACGTCACTAGCTCATGGAATCTTGCTAATATGAAAGAAATGAATTTATCAGGTAAGTTCTTACATAAATTATGTTTTTCTGTGACACTCTAAGCTATGGTTGGGCACTTTTTTAATAAAGTTCTAAATATATGTATTCAAACATTTATTTGCCTTGACTCAGGATGTTCAACATTCCTTATTTTCAGACAGTCAGTTTCATATTTGGGATAATGCACTTGAATCAATTATTTTTCTTACCTTAAAAATTTGACTTTTTCCCTGTGGGCTGTTAGGCTCGCGGGGGCTGAAAATGCTTCATTTTATTGCGTCATTCTTGGCGCGGACTTTTTTGGCGCAAAAAATCTTTTCTGTTTCCGGCGTCTGTCATGCATATTCCCTTCTATATTAGCACTGCCCCTTTAATTGCTTGGAATTACTATAAATACCTCCAAGCCACACTCACTCATTGCTTGGTATTGTTTCTCTACTGGACCATTCCTGAGCTGCACACCTTCCTGTAATTCCTGCAGCAACCTCTCATTGAGCTTTGTTCCTGTTTCGCTCCCAAGCAGAGCTAGGACCTGCTCCGCTTCCGGAACTGCGGCCTCTGTGACGTCACACGCCACTCTCCTGCCGAGACCGGCTGCCTCCTAACCGCTTACCGCTGCTTATCCTACTTGCGGTTTTCTCTCATTACCAGTCTGCAACTTAGGTATTCAAGGTACCGGTACTAGGGGGTTATTTCCTTGTTTAATTTTCATACTGTATTTTTTCTTACACACATATGCTTAATCTTAAGTACAACCATTGTTTACTTGAGCTCATATTATATAAATACCCTCCATTACGTTTCTGTTTCGTGCACAAACATATTTTCAGTTAGTATATTTTTAACCTACTCCTACTAAAGAGGCTTAAGCATCTATTCACACTGCTGGCTAGACTACTCCTGCATTTATTCAGCAATAGTGTTGTGCAGATGCTTATAATTATTTTTCTCTTTTTATTTTTTCTCTTCACAAATTAACTGCTTCCTGTGTGTGTGCTAGGTTGCCACATATTACTTATGTGTAATATCCATGTGACACCCTGCTACACACTTAGCTACACCCTATATTATTCATATACTTATTCATCAGTAGCTGAGGTCCGCACTAACACATGTCTCTTTTCCCTGACATTACAGAAATACCAAGCCCTCTAAAAATGGACCCAACTGATATGAATACACACATACAAACACTAAGCAACAAAGTAGATTTATTAACTGAGGGTCTTACTGCTTTAAAACTTGAAAATGATAATTTAAAAACCTATATCAAGGAGGTTGTTGATAGAAAACCCCCTCCCTTAGAACCCCATATTAGTTCCCCTGAACCTTTCTCAGGAGATAGAAAGATGTTTAGGGAATTTAAAAATTCATGCTATCTACTTTTTACTCTTAAACCCTATACATATCCTACCGATAGGGTAAAAGTTATGACTACCATCTCCTACCTGAGGGCAGAGCCAAGGGCATGGGCAAATAGTTTTCTGGAGCACAATGATGACATTCTTAACTCCTTAGACTCTTTCTTCTCTGCCTTATCACAACTTTATGAGGATCCCTTTAAGCAGCAAACAGCTGAAAATGCCATGAGGTCCTTAAGGCAGAGGAAGAGAGACGTAGAAGAATATATAGCTGAATTCAAGAGGTGGGCTCCTGACACCCAATGGAACAACTTGTCTCTCCGAAATCAATTTCGGTTAGGGTTGTCAGATGCGGTTAAGGACGAGTTATCTCGTACTCAAATACCTCCCACTCTGGAACAACTTATAGACCTATGTATATGCATTGACAGAAGGCTTAGGGAAAGACATCACGAACGGTCTAGCCATGATTCATTCTCTAGACCCAGGCTTACAAACAATCCACCCAGTACACACTCAAAACCCCCTCCAGAACCTATGGATATCGCCTTCTTAAGGGGACCCTTAAGTTCCCAGGAAAAGACAAGACGTCGCACTCATAACCTGTGCATGTACTGTGCCTCTGAAGAGCATGGGATAAGAGAGTGCCCCAACCTCACTCGCCAAAGAAAGGGTAAGCTGTTGACTCCCTATCATTTCATTAAGACTGTCCTCAAATGTAACCAGTATTGTAAAACCACTCTTGTTTTACAGTGGGATCAAACTCGGGTGACCGTCCCAGGGATTATTGACTCCGGAGCCTCCCTCTCTTACATTGATAAAACTTTTTGTGATTCTAATAAAATTCCCTTGCACAAGAAACTGTCTCCTGTTCATTTGAGAGGAATAGATGGTGAGGTCCTGTCCACAGGACCTGTTCTTTTTGAGACAATTCCTATTCTAATGTCAACAGAGTGTCACCATAGGGAATATATAAAATTCGATGTCATTACTTCACCCGATTTTCCCCTAATTCTAGGGCTACAATGGCTTAGGCAACATGATCCTACCATCACTTGGTCATCTCTCTCTTTACAGTTTACTTCAGATTACTGCAAGACCACCTGTTACCCTCAGTTGCTACTTCAACCATCACCCGAAGGTGTACAACCAAATGTGCCCCCTGATTATGAAGATTTTTCCGATGTGTTCAGCAAGAAACAATCAGAAAATCTTCCACCACACAGGCCGTATGACTGCCCAATCGAGCTCCTTCCAGGGGCGGCTATTACTTGTGGGCACATCTTCCCTCTGTCTAAACCAGAACTGTTACATCTTAGGTCCTACATTGAAGAAAACCTTAAAAAAGGTTTTATAAGACCATCAACCTCTCCTGCAGCAGCAGGGATTTTTTTTGTTAAAAATAAAGATGCCTCCCTAAGACCTATTGTGGATTATAGGCAGTTAAACAAAGTTACTATAAAAAACCGCTACCCCTTACCCCTTATCAGTGAATTAATTGAGCGTCTGGAAGGTTCCATTATTTTCACCAAGTTAGACCTTAGGGGAGCCTACAACTTGATCAGGATGAGGGCAGGAGACGAATGGCTGACTGCATTTCGTACCCGTTATGGGTTATACGAGTATGTAGTCATGCCATTCGGTCTCTGTAACGCTCCTGCCACTTTCCAACATCTCATAAATGACATTTTCAAGGATATCCTGGATACCTACGTAGTCATTTACCTCGACGACATTCTCATATATTCCAAATCTCTAGCAGACCACAAAATCCATGTCCGACAGGTATTGACTAGACTCAGAAGTAACTCTTTATATGTAAAAGCAGAAAAATGCATCTTTCATGCCAGCAGTATACCATTCCTTGGATACATAATATCTGATAAGGGTATACGTATGGATGATACTAAAATAAAATCTGTAGTAAATTGGCCTGTCCCTACTTCCAGAAAACAAGTTCAAAGTTTTCTTGGATTCGCCAATTTCTACAGAAAATTTATTAAAAATTACTCTTCTCTTGCTAAACCTCTTATTGATCTCACAAAGCAAAATACAAAATTTCTCTGGTCAACTGTAGCTCAAGATGCTTTTGATTTACTGAAATCACGGTTTACATCTGCTCCCATATTGCGCTACCCAAACCCGGAACTCCCTTATACACTTGAAGTAGACGCTTCTGATTTTGCACTTGGAGCCATCCTTTCACAACGACAATCATTACAACAACCGTTACATCCTGTAGCTTACTATTCTCGTACTTTAACAACAGCAGAAAGAAACTATCCAATTGGAGAAAAGGAACTCCTGGCTATTAAGGCTGCATTCGAGCAATGGAGACACCTACTAGAAGGTGTTACAACGCCAACCATAGTTTATACTGATCATCGAAACTTACAATTCCTAAAATCCACAAGAACGCTTTCTGCTCGCCAAGTTCGCTGGAATTTATTCTTTTCACGCTTCAATTTTCTCATTACCTACAGACCTGCTAGAAAAAATGGGAAGGCAGACGCCCTATCACGACTTCCACAACCACCTCTGGACATTACCATAAGCCAACATGTCATTCCCGAAGAAAACTTTCTTCTATTCATGGTTGATTTTGGACCTCTGTTGAAATCTGAACAAATGAAGGATTCCTCTTAACCTGAACATCTTCTAACTATTAACAACCAAGGACTTTACTGTTATGGCAACAAACTATATCTTCCTCCATCTCTACGTGACCAGTTTCTCAAATCTACTCACGACTCGTCTCTAGGGGGACATTGTGGAGTAACCAAAACTAAGGAGCTAGTACAGAGATCTTACTGGTGGCCAACCTTATTAACTGATGTGACACAGTTCATTAACTCTTGCCCCACTTGTACTATTTCTAAAAGAAACAAAAGACCACCTTATGGACTTCTTTTATCAATTCCTACACCTGATAGACCCTGGCAAGAAATTGCGCTGGATTACATTGTGGATTTACCCATTTCTGAAAAAAACACCACTATATTAGTAGTAGTGGATTTGTTCAGCAAAATGATCCATCTTATACCTTACCACAAGCTCCCCACTGCAGCAGAAACCATACAACTACTTTTAAAAAATGTGATCAGGCTACATGGCTTGCCTAAGAAAATTTTGACCGATCGAGGGTCCCAGTTCACCAGCGCCCTGTGGTCTGCCTTCTGCAAACAATTTTCCATTGATAAGTCCTTTTCTTCGTCCTACCATCCTCAGACGAACGGACAGACAGAACGTTGTAACCAATGGGTAGAACAGTTCCTAAGGACTTATTGTCATGCAAATCAACATTCATGGTCTCAACTACTACATTTCGCTGAATTCGTTTTTAATAATACAATACATTCCACAACTAAACAAACACCCTTCTATGTAAATTATGGGTTCCATCCTTCCTTCCAATGGTTGCCCGAACTCGTCTCAGATCATTCCCATATTTCAGACTTAGCTTCCACCATCACTTCAAATTTCGTTTCTGTTAAACAAGCGATAGATGATGCAAAGATTATACAAAAAAAATATTACGACCGACGCCGCACTCCACCACCTGCTTACAAACCAGGAGATCTTGTCTGGCTGTCCACAAAAAATCTACGATTATCAACTCCATCCAGGAAGCTTTCACCACTCTTCATAGGACCATTCCCTATTCAGCGGATCATCAACTGCAACGCTGTTCGTCTTAAGTTACCTACTACACTCAGAATCCATCCCACCTTTCATGTATCACTACTCAAACCTTACCGAACCTTACGTGATCAACCTACAGATACCACGCTACCCCCTGTCTCCATAGACCCCAACATGGAATATGAGGTTGAGGATATTCTGGATGTTAGACGTTTCAGGGGTGATCTTCAATATCTCATTAAATGGAAGGGTTACTCTACTGAACATAACTCCTGGGAGCCATCCACTAACATCTCAGCTCCCAGATTAATTTCCAGATTTCATCAACGGCACCCAGAACGTCCAAGACTTTGAGCATCGGTGCTGCTCCTGGAGGGGGGTGTTCTGTCATGCATATTCCCTTCTATATTAGCACTGCCCCTTTAATTGCTTGGAATTACTATAAATACCTCCAAGCCACACTCACTCATTGCTTGGTATTGTTTCTCTACTGGACCATTCCTGAGCTGCACACCTTCCTGCAATTCCTGCAGCAACCTCTCATTGAGCTTTGTTCCTGTTTCGCTCCCAAGCAGAGCTAGGACCTGCTCCGCTTCCGGAACTGCGGCCTCTGTGACGTCACACGCCACTCTCCTGCCGAGACCGGCTGCCTCCTAACCGCTTACCGCTGCTTATCCTACTTGCGGTTTTCTCTCATTACCAGTCTGCAACTTAGGTATTCAAGGTACCGGTACTAGGGGGTTATTTCCTTGTTTAATTTTCATACTGTATTTTTTCTTACACACATATGCTTAATCTTAAGTACAACCATTGTTTACTTGAGCTCATATTATATAAATACCCTCCATTACGTTTCTGTTTCGTGCACAAACATATTTTCAGTTAGTATATTTTTAACCTACTCCTACTAAAGAGGCTTAAGCATCTATTCACACTGCTGGCTAGACTACTCCTGCATTTATTCAGCAATAGTGTTGTGCAGATGCTTATAATTATTTTTCTCTTTTTATTTTTTCTCTTCACAAATTAACTGCTTCCTGTGTGTGTGCTAGGTTGCCACATATTACTTATGTGTAATATCCACGTGACACCCTGCTACACACTTAGCTACACCCTATATTATTCATATACTTATTCATCAGTAGCTGAGGTCCGCACTAACACATGTCTCTTTTTCCTGACATTACAGCGTCATACGTGTCGCCGGACGTGGCGTCATTTTTGGCGCCAAAAGCATTTAGGCGCCAAATAATGTGGGCGTCTTATTTGGCGCTAAAAAAAAGTATGGGCGTCGCTTTTGTCTCCACATTATTCTCATTAGTCTCATTTTTCTTTGCTTCTGGTTGCTAGAAGCTTGTTCCTTGGCATTTTTTCCCATTCCTGAAACTGTCATTTAAGGAATTTGATCAATTTTGCTTTATATGTTGTTTTTTCTCTTACATATTGCAAGATGTCTCACGTTGCATCTGAGTCAGAAGATACTTCAGGAAAATCGCTGTCTGGTGCTGGAACTACCAAAGCTAAGTGTATCTGCTGTAAACTTTTGGTAGCTGTTCCTCCAGCTGTTGTTTGTATTAATTGTCATGACAAACTTGTTAATGCAGATAATATTTCCTTTAGTAATGTACCATTACCTGTTGCAGTTCCATCAACATCTAATGTTCAGAATGTTCCTGATAACATAAGAGATTTTGTTTCTGAATCCATCAAGAAGGCTATGTCTGTTATTCCTCCTTCTAGTAAACATAAAAATCTTTTAAAACTTCTCTTTATACAGATGAATTTTTAAATGAACATCATCATTCTGATTCTAATGACTCTTCTGGTTCAGAGTATTCTGTCTCAGAGGTTGATGCTGATAAATCTTCATATTTATTTAAAATTGAATTTATTCGTTCTTTACTTAAAGAAGTACTAATTGCTTTAGAAATTGAGGATTCTGGTCCTCTTGATACTAAATCTAAACGTTTAGATAAGGTCTTTAAATCTCCTGTGGTTATTCCAGAAGTTTTTCCTGTTCCTGGTGCTATTTCTGAAGTAATTTCCAGAGAATGGAATAATTTGGGTAATTCATTTACTCCTTCTAAACGTTTTAAGCAATTATATCCTGTGCCGTCTGACAGATTAGAATTTTGGGACAAAATCCCTAAAGTTGATGGGGCTATTTCTACCCTTGCTAAACGTACTACTATTCCTACGTCAGATGGTACTTCCTTTAAGGATCCTTTAGATAGGAAAATTGAATTCTTTCTAAGAAAAGCTTATCTGTGTTCAGGTAATCTTCTTAGACCTGCTATATCATTGGCTGATGTTGCTGCAGCTTCAACTTTTTTGTTGGAAACTTTAGCGCAACAAGTAACAGTTCATGATTCTCATAATATTATTATTCTTCTTCAACATGCTAATAATTTTATCTGTGATGCCATTTTTGATATTATCAGAGTTGATGTCAGGTTTATGTCTCTAGCTATTTTAGCTAGAAGAGCTTTATGTCTTAAAACTTGGAATGCTGATATGTCTTCTAAATCGACTCTACTTTCCATTTCTTTCCAGGGTAACAAATTATTTGGTTCTCAGTTGGATTCTATTATCTCAACTGTTACTGGTGGGAAAGGAACTTTTTTACCACAGGATAAAAAATCTAAGGGTAAAAACAGGGCTAATAATCGTTTTCGTTCCTTTCGTTTCAACAAAGAACAAAAGCCTGATCCTTCATCCTCAGGAGCAGTTTCAGTTTGGAAACCATCTCCAGTCTGGAATAAATCCAAGCCTTCTAGAAAAGCAAAGCCAGCTTCTAAGACCACATGAAGGTGCGGCCCTCATTCCAGCTCAGCTGGTAGGGGGCAGGTTACGTTTTTTCAAAGAAATTTGGATCAATTCTGTTCACAATCTTTGGATTCAGAACATTGTTTCAGAAGGGTTCAGAATTGGTTTCAAGATAAGACCTCCTGCAAAGAGATTTTTTCTTTCCCGTGTCCCAGTAAATCCAGTGAAAGCTCAAGCATTTCTGAAATGTGTTTCAGATCTAGAGTTGGCTGGAGTAATTATGCCAGTTCCAGTTCTGGAACAGGGGCTGGGGTTTTATTCGAATCTCTTCATTGTACCAAAGAAGGAGAATTCCTTCAGACCAGTTCTGGATCTAAAAATATTGAATCGTTATGTAAGGATACCAACGTTCAAAATGGTAACTGTAAGGACTATCTTGCCTTTTGTTCAACAAGGGCATTATATGTCCACAATAGATTTACAGGATGCATATCTGCATATTCCGATTCATCCAGATCATTATCAGTTCCTGAGATTCTCTTTTCTGGACAAGCATTACCAGTTTGTGGCTCTGCCGTTTGGCCTAGCTACAGCTCCAAGAATTTTTACAAAGGTTCTCGGTGCCCTTCTGTCTGTAATCAGAGAACAGGGTATTGTGGTATTTCCTTATTTGGACGATATCTTGGTACTTGCTCAGTCTTTACATTTAGCAGAATCTCATACGAATCGACTTGTGTTGTTTCTTCAAGATCATGGTTGGAGGATCAATTCACTAAAAAGTTCATTGATTCCTCAGACAAGGGTAACCTTTCTGGGTTTCCAGATAGATTCAGTGTCCATGACTCTGTCTTTGACAGACAAGAGACGTCTAAAATTGATTTCAGCTTGTCGAAACCTTCAGTCACAATCATTCCCTTCGGTAGCCTTATGCATGGAAATTCTAGGTCTTATGACTGCTGCATCGGACGCGATCCCCTTTGCTCGTTTTCACATGCGACCTCTTCAGCTCTGTATGCTGAATCAATGGTGCAGGGATTACACAAAGATATCTCAAATAATATCTTTAAAACCGATTGTACGACACTCTCTAACGTGGTGGACAGATCACCATCGTTTAATTCAGGGGGCTTCTTTTGTTCTTCCGACCTGGACTGTAATTTCAACAGATGCAAGTCTTACAGGTTGGGGAGCTGTGTGGGGATCTCTGACGGCACAAGGAGTTTGGGAATCTCAGGAGGTGAGATTACCGATCAATATTTTGGAACTCCGTGCAATTTTCAGAGCTCTTCAGTCTTGGCCTCTTCTGAAGAGAGAATCGTTCATTTGTTTTCAGACAGACAATGTCACAACTGTGGCATACATCAATCATCAAGGAGGGACTCACAGTCCTCTGGCTATGAAAGAAGTATCTCGAATTCTGGTTTGGGCGGAATCCAGCTCCTGTCTAATCTCTGCGGTTCATATCCCAGGTATAGACAATTGGGAAGCGGATTATCTCAGTCGCCAAACGTTGCATCCGGGCGAATGGTCTCTTCACCCAGAGGTATTTCTTCAGATTGTTCAAATGTGGGAGCTTCCAGAAATAGATCTGATGGCGTCTCATCTAAACAAGAAACTTCCCAGGTATCTGTCCAGATCCCGGGATCCTCAGGCGGAAGCAGTGGATGCATTATCACTTCCTTGGAAGTATCATCCTGCCTATATCTTTCCGCCTCTAGTTCTTCTTCCAAGAGTAATCTCCACGATTCTGAAGGAATGCTCGTTTGTTCTGCTGGTAGCTCCGGCATGGCCTCACAGGTTTTGGTATGCGGATCTTGTCCGGATGGCCTCTTGCCATCCGTGGACTCTTCCGCTAAGACCAGACCTTCTGTCGCAAGGTCCTTTTTTCCATCAGGATCTCAAATCCTTAAATTTAAAGGTATGGAGATTGAACGCTTGATTCTTGGTCAAAGAGGTTTCTCTGACTCTGTGATTAATACTATGTTACAGGCTCGTAAATCTGTATCTAGAGAGATATATTATAGAGTCTGGAAGACTTATATTTCTTGGTGTCTTTTTCATCATTTTTCTTGGCATTCTTTTAGAATTCCGAGAATTTTACAGTTTCTTCAGGATGGTTTAGATAAAGGTTTATCCGCAAGTTCTTTGAAAGGACAAATCTCTGCTCTTTCTGTTCTTTTTCACAGAAAGATTGCTAATCTTCCTGATATTCATTGTTTTGTACAAGCTTTGGTTCGTATAAAACCTGTCATTAAGTCAATTTCTCCTCCTTGGAGTTTGAATTTGGTTCTGGGGGCTCTTCAAGCTCCTCCTTTTGAACCCATGCATTCATTGGACATTAAATTACTTTCTTGGAAAGTTTTGTTCCTTTTGGCGATCTCTTCTGCCAGAAGAGTCTCTGAATTATCTGCTCTTTCTTGTGAGTCTCCTTTTCTGATTTTTCATCAGGATAAGGCGGTGTTGCGAACTTCTTTTGAATTTTTACCTAAGGTTGTGAATTCCAACAACATTAGTAGAGAAAGTGTGGTTCCCTCATTATGTCCTAATCCTAAGAATTCTAAGGAGAAATCGTTGCATTCTTTGGATGTTGTTAGAGCTTTGAAATATTATGTTGAAGCTACTAAGTCTTTCCGAAAGACTTCTAGTCTATTTGTTATCTTTTCCGGTTCTAGAAAAGGCCAGAAAGCTTCTGCCATTTCTTTGGCATCTTGGTTGAAATCTTTAATTCATCATGCCTATGTCGAGTCGGGTAAAACTCCGCCTCAAAGGATTACAGCTCATTCTACTAGGTCAGTTTCTACTTCCTGGGCGTTTAGGAATGAAGCTTCGGTTGATCAGATTTGCAAAGCAGCAACTTGGTCCTCTTTGCATACTTTTACTAAATTCTACCATTTTGATGTATTTTCTTCTTCTGAAGCAGTTTTTGGTAGAAAAGTACTTCAGGCAGCGGTTTCAGTTTGAATCTTCTGTTTATGTTTTTCATTAAACTTTATTTTGGGTGTGGATTATTTTCAGCAGGAATTGGCTGTCTTTATTTTATCCCTCCCTCTGTGGTGACTCTTGCGTGGAAAGATCCACATCTTGGGTAGTCATTATCCCATACGTCACTAGCTCATGGACTCTTGCTAATTACATGAAAGAAAACATAATTTATGTAAGAACTTACCTGATAAATTCATTTCTTTCATATTAGCAAGAGTCCATGAGGCCCGCCCTTTTTTGTGGTGGTTATGATTTTTTTGTATAAAGCACAATTATTCCAATTCCTTATTTTATATGCTTTCGCACTTTTTTCTTATCACCCCACTTCTTGGCTATTCGTTAAACTGATTTGTGGGTGTGGTGAGGGGTGTATTTGTAGGCATTTGAGGTTTGGGAAACTTTGCCCCTCCTGGTAGGAATGTATATCCCATACGTCACTAGCTCATGGACTCTTGCTAATATGAAAGAAATGAATTTATCAGGTAAGTTCTTACATAAATTATGTTTTTTTAATAAAACGTTTACTGGCATGTTATTCGTTTTTGTAAGGTACTTTGGTGATAAATCTCTTTGGGCATGATTTTTTTCCACATGGCTAACATATTTTTCTGCATGGAAACCGTTATATCAGGGCTCCCACTGTTGTGATAGGAGTGGGAGGGACCTTGTTTTAGCGCCTTGTTGCGCAGTTAAAATTCTAGTACAGTCTTCCTGCTTCTTCCTCCTTGATCCAGGACGTCTCTAGAGAGCTCAGGGGTCTGCAAAATTCATTTGTGAGGGAGGTAATCAGTCACAGCAGATCTGTGACAGTGTGCTTGACTGTGATTAAAAGCGTTAAATCTTAATTGTTATCCGTTTTATCCGTTTTGGGTATTGAGGGGTTAATCATCCTTTTGCTAATGGGTGCAATCCTCTGCTAATAATACACTTCTTGTTAAGAATTGTTTAATTATATCTGTATTTTTGAAGCGCTGCAACGTTTTTTATATTGCTTGTAAACTTATTGAAAGTGATTTCCAAGCTTGCTAGTTTCATTGCTAAGTCTGTTTAAACATGTCTGATTCAGAGGAAACTGTTTGTTCATCATGTTCAAAAGCCAATGTGGAGCCCAATAGAACGATGTGTACCAATTGTATTGATATTGCTTTGAATAAAAGTCAATCTGTACCGATAAAGAAACTATCACCAGACAACGAGGGGGAAGTTATGCCGCCTAACTCTCCTCACGTGTCAGTACCTGCGTCTCCCGCTCGGGAGATGCGTAGGATTGAGACGCCAAGTACATCTAGGCCCTTAAAAATCACTTTACATGATATGGCTAATGTTATGAAAGAAGTATTATATAATATGCCCGAATTAAGGGGCAAACGCGATAGCTCTGGGTTAAGGACAGAGCGCGCTGATGACACGAGAGCCATGTCTGATACTGCGTCACAATTTGCAGAACATGAGGACGGTGAGCTTCATTCTGTCGGTGACGGTTCTGATCCGGGGAGACCGGATTCAGAAATTTCAAATTTTAAATTTAAGCTTGAGAACCTCCGTGTGTTACTAGGGGAGGTATTAGCGGCTCTGAATGATTGCGACACGGTGGCAATTCCAGAGAAATTGTGTAGGTTGGATAGATACTATGCGGTACCGGTGTGTACTGACGTCTTTCCTATACCAAAAAGACTTACAGAAATTATTAGTAAGGAGTGGGATAGACCTGGTGTGCCTTTTTCCCCTCCCCCGATATTTAGAAAAATGTTCCCTATAGACGCCACCACACAAGACTTATGGCAGACGGTCCCTAAGGTGGAGGGAGCAGTTTCTACGTTAGCCAAGCGTACCACTATCCCGGTGGAGGATAGCTGTGCTTTCTCAGATCCAATGGATAAAAAATTAGAGGGTTATCTTAAGAAAATGTTTGTTCAACAGGGTTTTATATTGCAGCCTCTTGCATGCATTGCGCCTGTCACGGCTGCAGCGGCATTCTGGTTTGAGTCTCTGGAAGAGGCGATTCGCACAGAGCCATTGGATGAGGCTTTGAGCAAAGTTAGAACCCTTAAGCAAGCTAATGCGTTTGTTTCAGATGCCGTAGTAATTCTAACCAAACTTACGGCTAAAAATTCCGGATTCGCCATACAGGCGCGCAGAGCGCTCTGGCTTAAATCCTGGTCAGCGGATGTAACTTCCAAGTCTAAGCTACTTAACATTCCTTTCAAAGGGCAGACCTTATTCGGGCCCGGCTTGAAGGAAATTATTGCTGACATTACGGGAGGTAAGGGCCACGCCCTTCCTCAGGACAGGGCCAAACCAAAGGCCAAACAGTCTAATTTTCGTGCCTTTCGTAACTTCAAGGCAGGAGCAGCATCGACTTCCTCCGCTCCAAAACAGGAAGGAACTACTGCTCGTTACAGACAGTGTTGGAAAGGCAACCAGTCATGGAACAAGGGCAAGCAGGCCAGAAAGCCTACTCCCGCCCCTAAGACAGCATGAAGACAGGGCCCCCTATCCGGAGACGGATTTAGTGGGGGGCAGACTTTCTCTCTTCGCCCAGGCTTGGGCAAGAGATGTGCAGGATCCCTGGACGTTAAAGATTATATATCAGGGATACCTTCTGGATTTCAAAACCTCTCCTCCACAAGGGAGGTTCCATCTTTCGAGGTTATCAACAAACCTAGTAAAGAGAGAGGCATTTCTACAATGTGTACAAGACCTCTTAATCATGGGGGTGATCCACTCAGTTCCGCGATCGGAACAGGGACAAGGATTTTACTCAAATCTATTTGTGGTTCCCAAAAAAGAGGGAACCTTCAGACCAATCTTGGACTTAAAGATCTTAAACAAATTCCTAAGGGTACCATCGTTCAAGATGGAAACCATTCGAACCATCCTACCCATGATCCAAGAGGGTCAATATATGACCACAGTGGACTTAAAGGATGCTTACCTTCATATACCGATTCACAAAGATCATTATCGGTACCTAAGGTTTGCCTTTCTAGACAGGCATTACCAGTTTGTGGCTCTTCCCTTCGGGTTAGCCACGGCCCCGAGAATTTTTACAAAGGTTCTGGGCTCACTTCTGGCGGTACTAAGACCATGAGGCATAGCGGTGGCTCCGTACCTAGACGACATTCTGATACAAGCGTCAAGTTTTCAGAATGCAAAGTCTCATACAGAGATAGTTCTTGCATTTCTGAGGTCGCATGGGTGGAAAGTGAACGTGGAAAAGAGTTCTCTGTTACCACTCACAAGGGTTCCTTTTCTAGGGACTCTTATAGATTCTGTAGAGATGAAGATTTACCTGACGGAGTCCAGGTTATCAAAGATTCTCAATGCTTGCCGTGTCCTTCATTCCGTTCCAAGCCTATCAGTAGCTCAGTGCATGGATGTAATCGGCTTAATGGTCGCGGCAATGGACATAGTGCCATTTGCGCGCCTGCATCTCAGACCGCTGCAACTATGCATGCTCAGTCAATGGAACGGGGATTACTCAGATCTGTCCCCTTTGCTAAATCTGGACCAGGAGACCAGAGATTCTCTTCTCTGGTGGTTGTCATCGGTTCATCTGTCCAAAGGAATGACCTTTCGCAGACCAGATTGGACGATTGTAACAATGGATGCCAGCCTTCTAGGCTGGGGAGCAGTCTGGAATTCCCTGAAGGCTCAGGGATCGTGGACTCAGGAGGAGAAACTCCTTCCAATAAACATTCTAGAATTAAGAGCAATACTCAATGCTCTTCTAGCTTGGCCTCAGTTAGCAAAACTGAGGTTCATCAGATTTCAGTCGGACAATATCACGACTGTGGCTTACACCAATCATCAAGGGGGAACCAGGAGTTCCCTAGCGATGTTGGAAGTCTCGAAGATAATTCGCTGGGTAGAGTCTCACTCTTGCCACCTGTCAGCGATTTACATCCCGGGCGTAGAGAACTGGGAGGCGGATTTCCTAAGTCGCCAGACTTTTCATCCGGGAGAGTGGGAACTTCACCCGGAGGTATTTGCTCAACTGATTCATCGTTGGGGCAAACCGGATCTAGATCTCATGGCATCTCGCCAGAACGCGAAGCTTCCTTGTTACGGATCCAGGTCCAGGGACCCGGGAGCGGTGCTGGTAGATGCATTAGCAGCCCCTTGGGTTTTCAACATAGCTTATGTGTTTCCACCATTTCCGTTGCTACCTCGACTGATTGCCAGGATCAAACAGGAGAGGGCATCGGTAATTCTGATAGCACCTGCGTGGCCACGCAGGACCTGGTATGCAGACCTAGTGGAGATGTCGTCCTGTCCACCATGGTCTCTTCCTCTGAGGCAGGACCTTCTAATTCAGGGTCCTTTCAACCATCCAAACCTAATTTCTCTGAGGCTGACTGCCTGGAAATTGAACGCTTGATTCTATCAAAGCGTGGGTTTTCGGATTCGGTTATTGATACTTTAATACAGGCTCGGAAACCTGTGACCAGAAAAATTTACCATAAGATATGGCGTAAATATTTATATTGGTGCGAATCCAAGAGTTACTCATGGAGTAAGGTTAGGATTCCTAGGATATTGGCTTTTCTACAAGAGGGTTTAGAAAAGGGTTTATCCGCTAGTTCGCTAAAGGGACAGATTTCAGCTCTGTCTATTCTTTTACACAAACGTCTGGCAGAGAATCCAGACGTCCAGGCCTTTTGTCAGGCTTTGGCTAGAATTAAGCCTGTGTTTAAAGCTGTTGCTCCTCCGTGGAGCTTAAACTTGGTTCTTAAAGTTCTTCAGGGTGTTCCGTTTGAACCCCTTCATTCCATTGATATTAAGCTTTTATCTTGGAAAGTTTTGTTTTTGATGGCTATTTCCTCGGCTCGAAGAGTCTCTGAGTTATCTGCCTTACATTGTGATTCTCCTTATCTGATCTTTCATTCAGACAAGGTAGTACTGCGTACTAAACCTGGGTTTTTGCCTAAGGTTGTTTCTAACAGGAATATCAATCAAGAGATTGTTGTTCCATCATTATGTCCTAATCCTTCTTCAAAGAAGGAACGTCTTTTGCATAATCTAGACGTGGTCCGTGCTCTGAACTTCGGCTACCTCTCTCTCTTTTTGGCTTCGTAGCATAATACGTTTAGCCTATGAGACTGCTGGACAGCAGCCTCCTGAAAGAATTACAGCTCATTCCACTAGAGCTGTGTCTTCCACCTGGGCCTTTAAGAATGAGGCCTCTGTTGAACAGATTTGCAAGGCTGCAACTTGGTCTTCACTTCATACTTTTTCCAAATTTTACAAATTTGACACTTTTGCTTCTTCGGAGGCTGGTTTTGGGAGAAAGGTTCTACAGGCAGTGGTTCCTTCTGTTTAATGTTCCTGCCTTGTCCCTCCCATCATCCGTGTACTTAGCTTTGGTATGGGTATCCCATAAGTAATGGATGACCCGTGGACTAAACACACTTAACAAGAGAAAACATAATTTATGCTTACCTGATAAATTTATTTCTCTTGTAGTGTGTTCAGTCCACGCCCCCCCCTGTCTTTTTAAGGCAGGTTCTAAATTTTAAAATTATAACTCCAGTCACCACGGCACCTTATAGTTTCTCCTTTCTCGTCTTGTTTCGGTCGAATGACTGGATATGACATGTGAGGGGAGGAGCTATATAGCAGCTCTGCTTGGGTGATCCTCTTGCAACTTCCTGTTGGGAAGGAGAATATATCCCATAAGTAATGGATGACCCGTGGACTGAACACACTACAAGAGAAATAAATTTATCAGGTAAGCATAAATTTTGTTTTTTCTTGCCATTAAATGGACTTTTTAAAGATACCATTATTTTCATCATATCTTATAATATACTATTTTTTTTATAAAATATGCTGAAAAAATGGAAAAAACACACGTTTTCTAACTTTTACCCCCAAAATCTGTAACACGTCTATAACCAAAAGCAAAAAACACCCATGCTAAATAGTTTCTAAATTTTGTCCTGAGTTTAGAAATACCCAAATGTTTACATGTTCTTTGCTTTTTTTGCAAGTTATAGGGCAATAAGTACAAGTAGCACTTTGCTATTTCCAAACCATTTTTTTTTTTCAAAATTAGCGATAGTTACATTGGAACACTGATATCTTTCAGGAATCATTGTATATCGCGTCACACGTATATATTTTTTTGAATAGACAACCCAAAGTATTGATCTAGGCCCATTTTGGTACATTTGATGCCACCATTTCACCTCTAAATGCGATCAAATAAAAAAAAAATTTCCACAAACTTTAGGTTTCTCACTGAAATTATTTACAGCTTGTGCAATTATGGCACAAATGGTTGTAAATGCTTCTTTGGGATCCCCTTTGTTCAGAAATAGCAGACATATATGGCTTTGACATTACTTTTTGGTAATTAGAAGGCCGCTAAATGCCGCTGCGCACCACACTTGTATTATGCCCAGCAGTGAAGGGGTTAATTCGGTAGCTTGTAGGGTTTATTTTAGCTTTTGTGTAGAGACCAGCCTTCCACCTGAGACATCCCACTCCCTGATCCCTCCCTGACCCCCTCAAACAGCTCTCTTCCCTCCCCCACCTCACAATTGTCACCGCCATCTTAAGTACTGACAGAAAGTCTACCAGTACTAAAATAAAAGGCATTTTTTAATTTTATTTTTTTATATTTAATCTGCAGTGATGGATCCCCCTTAGCCCCCAACCTCCCTTATCCCCCCATACAGCTCTCTAACCCTCCCCCCTCTACCTATTCGCCACTATCTTGGGTGCTGGCAGCTGTCTGCCAGTACCCATTTTGCCATAAAAAATGTTTGTTTTTTTTAATATTATAAAGCATTTTCTGTAGTGTAGCTGCCCCCCTTCAACAGCCTCCCGCCTTCCCTTCCCAGATCCCTTGCCCAACATTTATTCCCCCTCCCTCTCCCTTCTTCCTATACATTTACAATAGATTTATGTAAATGTGGCGCGCACATCGAGGAATTACTGCAGTACCCTGAAAGTGTCTGGAAGCAATCATCATTGCTTCCAGAGTTTGAAACCCCAGAGGACGTGTCAGGCACATCATTTGTCCTTAACTGCATTGTTTTATAGGACGTACCTGACACGTCCTTGATTGTTAAGGGGTTAATTCTGCTGTGAATGGGGAGCCATATTTTAGTATAGTCCTGACTATAGCTTATTGTTTCTCCTTCGTGTGCATTGTTTTTTATTTTTGTGAAATAAATCTTCCCTTTTCAATTAATCTACCTTAGATTTTGTCTCATTTAGAAGATCGGCATCACATCCATGAGCCTCAAACCGCTGATTTGTATTTTTCGCATGTAATTGATATTTGTGTTCCAGTGCGCTTAGTCCTAATCAATTGGCCATAGGGTATCCACTTGATTGTGTGCTTAGGGTGACAGGAGAGAGAGTGTAAAATTGTATTACCAGCTGTGCTCTTTCTGAAAAGTTAAATAGAATGTGTATAGCTGAGTGACATCCAAAAAAAATCTAATTTGTTTTGATTTTCCATCATGGTGAATACAAGATTGTAATTATTGCTGTTGACATAATTCAGGAACCGGCAAATAGATTGCTTGTCCCCGTCCCATATACACAGCAAATCGTCAATATACCTTCCATAATATATGTTTTCAAGGAAGGGATTGGTATGTCCAAAAACGTGGCACAGCTCCCAGATTCCCATATAGAGATTCGCATAGGACGGTGCGAATTTCGCACCCATAGCATTAGCTGTGCCACGCTTCTGGAGATAATACTTCAAACATAAAAAAATTGTGTGTCAACAAATATTCAAATGAGGAATACAAAAATTGGATAGTGAAAAAATCATATGTGGAGTAATTTGTCAAAAAGAAACGTAATGCATCCAAACCAATATATATTTATGTGTTAATATGTGCATCATGTTGCAGCTAACTTGTAATACCAGCGCACATTTGCACGTGCTGGTATTACTAAGTGGAGCGCAAATATTGCTTTCGCGAAAGCAATATTTTGTGCTCCACTTGTAATCTAGCTTTTAGTAGATTATGATGTTTTCATTACATCAGAAATGCGGAAACTGTATTAGTTTTCTGTTTAACTCAGTTCAGGCTCTGTTTGTATCATACAGATGTTATGAACTAGAGTTACGATACTGTTGAATTTTAATACATAGCTATGAAATGTTAATTTATTTATTTTGCTTGGCTTTCCCAAATATGTTGCTATGTACACAAGTGCGAGAAACATTTTTTTAGGTTGTGCTATAAATAGTTTGTCATTTTAGTAAGTTGGCGCTAATGGTACCATGCATTGAATTGTAGCTGTAGTTTGTTGTAACCGTATCAAGAAAAACAGATTTGATAAACTAAATGTTGTTTTTTCTTCTTTCATTTTTAGCATTGGAGACCTTTCCTTTTGAAAGAAGATGGCGCAAAAGTGAATTAACACTTAGAAGCATTTTCTGTTCACCTTTATTTTTATGAGCTAGAAGAGACTAGTTTGCTATGTTTTTTTTGGCATCTAAATATAATTAGGATCAAGCCTCAAAAATGAGTACCGAAGAAAAGGGTATATCCCCGGCTCACAAAACATCTACTCCAACGCACAAAAGTGCCTCCTCTTCATCTTCTTCCCAGAGGGACAGCAGGCAGGTGAGTCCATGTTTAACTCCAGTTCTACCTATTCTTATACTTGTTTTACATACTAAGCTTATTGTGCTCTTTATGTTTTATCAAATTGGCTTTGTTGTCATGTTATTCTTTGTTGAATAGATATCTAGATAGGTAGCATGCACATGTCTGGAGCACTACGTGACAGGAAATAGTGCTGCCATCTAGTGCTCTTGCTAATGTATAACACTGTTGCAAAACTGCTGCTATATAGTACTGCAGAGATGTGCACGCTCCTGAACTTACCTTCCTGTTTTTCAACAAAGGATAACAAAAAAATAAAGAAAAAAGTTATAATAGAAATAAATTAGAAAGTTATTTAAAATTGTATGTTCTATTTGAATCATGAAAGGAAAAATTTAGGTTTTTATGTCCCTTTAATATCATTAATAGCATCCATCACTTTCCCCATCTTTAAAGGGACAGTCAAGTCCAAAAAAATGTTTGATGATTTAAATAGGGCATGTAATTTTAATCAACTTCCCAATTTACTTTCATCGCCAATCTTGCTTTGTTCTCTTGGTATTCTTAGTTAAAAGCTAAACCTAGGAGTTTAATATGCTAATTTCTTAGACCCTGAAGACTGTCTCTAATCTGAATGCATTTTGACCACTAGAGGGCATTAGTTCATGTGTTTTATATAGATAACATTGAGCTCATGCACGTGAAGTGACCTGGGAGTGAGCACTGATTGGCTAAAATGCAAGTCTGTCAAAAGAACAGAAATAAGGGGTCAGTTTGTAGAGGCTTAGATACAAGGTAATCACAGAGGTAAAAAGTGTATTATTATAACTGTGTTGGTTATGCAAAACTGGGGAATGGGTAAAAAAGGGATTATCTTTCTTTTTAAACAACAAAAATTCTGGTGTTGACTGTCCCTTTAAGGTGCATTTTAAGATTCACTTAGAAACATTTTTAAAATATGCTCGGGATGGAATAAATGCTCCTGTGTTAAAGTATCATATGCTTTGGTACAGAAAAAGAGAAATACCTTGTTAGTCAGGCTATCTGTGTTTGTTCTGAGTTCCGGTGTCCTCAAAGCTGGGATTTTAAACTTTGTGCTCTGCTGATTATGCCAGAAATATCTGGCCCTGTTTTTAGACAATTGAAACCTTTTTTTTTTTTAGAATGGAGTTCAAATAAAAATGGCACAATATAGCTCAATGATTCACACCCCAAGGCAGAACATACAGTGATCTGAGATGTCATCGCAGAAAATGCAGCATGTCTGCAGAAAGAACAGGACACATGCAGGAACTGTTAATTAGCGATTTAACTTTTCAGAGCTGCTTCACATTAGGCTGTTCTCTTCAAACAGAGCTGTTCTCTGGCTGCACTGTGTAAGTTTTCCTTGTCACAGTTCCTCTAGAGCAACGTGCTGTTTGAAGTGAACAGTCAAATATGCAGTAGCGCTGCAAAGTGGCAGTGCATTTATTGACTGTCTCTCAGAGATCGTTTTAAGCCCGTCTCCTAGGCTTTCACAGTCTGCAAAGCTGTTTTTTTCTACATGTAAAATGTTAGTATAAGCAATGCACCTTTTTTAGAGTATGTCTGCAGCTAATTTGCAATGCAATTTTCAACTACTGCACTTTATTATAAAACTTTAAATATTACTTTATTCACCAGTTAACTAACACATTACAATCAAACTGGTACTTTACTGTAACTGCCTAATTTAAAATTGAATTTAATCTAAAAATGACCTGCAGAAAGTTTTTCACTAAAAAAATCTCATCGCAGAAAGTGAAAAAAAGTTCTGCCTCTGGGGATTCACACAGAAATAGGATGGCTATATTGCCACTTTTAAACGGGACACATATAAAAAATGCAAATGTCAGGGCTGTTTAAATAAATGTTTTGAATAATGTTCCAATATAAGAACCCTAACATATGTATTTTTTAATGTGTCTTGTTTTAAAGCGACAATATGGCCACCCTACACAGAAAGATGTTACTATTTGTGGAAATGGGGGTCCATGTAACAAGAATAGAGGGCTACAATATTACTGCTGTTGATCAGTGCGCCTAGGGTATAACTGAAGAACCCCAAAGTAGAAAGTGATGAGTGCAGCACCTTTTGATAAACAGTATTTGTTTATTTTCACCAGAGTAGTATCAGTAAGGGTCTTCTGCTTACCCCAATTCAAATATGAATACAAAAAAAGACTGCAACACTTTTGTATTATCGGCAAATCAGTTTCTCTTTATTAGGGTTACATCCCCACACAAGCAAACAGCAAACAGCAACGTTTCAGGTCACATAGGATCCTTAATCATAAGCATGATTAAGGGTCCTATGTGACCCGAAATGTCGATGTTTGTGTGGGGATGTCACCCTAATAAAGAGCAACTGATTTGCCAATAATACAGAAGTGTTGCAGTCTTTTCTTGTATTTATAACTGAAGAACAGCAGTGTACTCAGACAAGTAGCATTTAAATCCAGGTCTGTAAGTGCTTTAAGCATGTTCTCTGTCCTTATTTGCTGTTGTTGATTACTTTCAACATTTCTTATCTTTTTTTTTAGGAGCTGATATTTACATATCAGTGGAATATTTCAAATTCAAAAGTATTAGTTCTTGTTTCAGTCTCCATTTCTGTGCCAAATACTTTATTTTCACTCCCTGATTCCTTTGCTATATTCACATAAATCTTTACAAAAAATGTTTGTAACTAGATTTAAACCACAGGTTTTTTTTATATCACTCCAGAAAGCTGCAGTATATGTCCATAGTCGCTAACTTTAAAAAAAATGACCATGGACACTTTGCAGCAGAGCAAGCAAGCAGGTTACCAAAGTATTGACGACCTACTGTTCAACTGCTCAGTTCTGCAGTCAAAGCACGAAATTTGATAGTAATAGTATAATTTAGACTTATCCATAGCCTATTATATAGATTACAGCACCAAGCTCTGACACGTACCCCATTATATTGACAATTCCAGTCCCTGGAACACGTTCTGAGCAAGCATATAGTTATTGTTACAACACAGCATCAAAATTAGGCAGACAAATAATATGTGAACCCATTCAATAATAATAACAATATTCCAGTAGAAGTCAATTATATTTAAATAACACTATGTTCCCTTTATATAACACCATTCCAGGGCTCCGCTGAGTGCTTAAAAGAATGGTGACAAAACTACCTTAGAGGAGAGATACATCAAACAGCTGATCTTACTGTGTGATTATGCACAGCGCCGGCCGGACTGATGAGCAGTTGGGGGCAAATGGATTTTTGGAATATTCAGTCTGCCATAAATTTTCATATTTTTATACTGTGTGTAGGAAGTGGTGTATGTTTAAAACTCATGCTAAAATCAGTAAGTTGCAGATGATACAGAGTGCTAAAATATGAAGATTACTGTCAGACAAAAAAATGCAAAGATCCAAACAATAAATTATCTACAGTAGTATCCAAGTAATCCCCCCCCCCCACCCCACACACACACTATTTTCCAATTTATTTCTATTAATCGATTTTGCACAGTCTTGTTATATACACACTTTCTGGGAAACAAGATCCTACTGAGCATGTACACAAGCTCACATGGTATACGTATACTAGTCTGTGATTGGCTGATGTATGTCACATGGTACAGGGGGCCAGAAAATGGGTGGAAAAAATACATTTGCCAGAAAAAAATCTACTGCTTATTTGAAATTCAGAGTAGGTGTTAAATTATTGTCTTTTTATTATGCACTTGTTAATTATGCAATTCTACTGCATTGAGTGGTTCTTTAACTTGTGTTACACATGCCCCAGCTCAGCTGCAGTCCTCTATATTTCCTGGAAGGGACTTTCCCAGGAACAAAACAAAATCCAGGGACTGTCCCTGGAAATGAGGGACTGATGGCAACTATGAATGTCAACAGGTTGAACAGTTATTTCTGGTTCATTTATTTGTTCTACAGAAGATTTACTCTCCATGGGGCCAAATTATCATCGGTCTGTCCGACATGATCCCCTCAGCGGATCATGTCCGACAGACAACGATGAATGCCGACAGCATATGCTGTCGGTATTTATCATTGCACAAGCGTTTCTTGTGAACTGTTTGTTCAATGCCGCCCCTGCAGATTTGCGGCCCATCGGCCGCTAGCAGGGGGTGTCAATCAGCCTGATCGTATGAGATTGTGCGGATTGATGTCCGCAGCCTCAGAGCAGGTGGACCAGTTAAGGAGCAGCGGTCTTAAGACCGCATCTTCATAACTGCTGTTTCCGGCGAACCTGAAGGCTCGCGCGGAAACAGGGGCATACGGGGCCATTCGGCCATTGATAAATCAGCTCCCATGTCTTTTCAAAAGTTTTGTGTTTTTTTTTTTTTATTAGTTGCTTGTAATCTTATAGGCCTTTTAGGATGGTAAGAGTCCTTGAGCCATCACATTTTTTGATTAAACTCCAGTCCACTAGGAGGAGGCTAGGAGGAGACAAAAATACCCAAAATACTAAGAGCTTTTAATCCCTCTCACTTGCCTGATCACCTCAATCTTATAGGGATTCTCAGACCAATGGGAGACTCATCTCCCTAAGAGAGCCGGGAATAGGACAGAGAGAGTAACAGGACTAATATTGGCAGTGAGAGTAATTCTCCTGCTGGGAGTTTGCCATTAGCCTGCCTCCAGTGTCGCTGGGATTTAGCCTTCAGCCTTTCCTTTTGGCTTTGTCCGTGTACTTCTTCCTTTAAACCTGTGATAGTGCATACTAGATAGAATGGGCTATTCTACTGGAAGTAAGTCCTGCAGCTGGGTAAGCTCTGTTCAATGGGTGCTGTAAGGTAAATACACTTTAGCACAGAGTATTAGCAGGTGCATATTGCATGTATATCATAGCTATAGGACATAGCAGTTACCACAGGCAACATATACACAGGGTTATAGGTATTTGGAGCACATTCTATATGTCTCTTTAAGAAATTCACTGTCGGCATTTATCATTGCACAAGCAGTTCTGGTGAACTGCTTGTGCAATGCCGCCCCCTGCAGATTCGTGGCCAATCAGCTGCTAGCAGGGAGTGTCAATCAACCCAATAGTATGAGATTGGGCAGATTGATGCCCGCTGCCTCAGAGGCGGCGGACGAGTTAAGGAGCTTGTGCGCAAACAGGGGTATTTGGCCCCATTCTGGCCATGATAAATCAGCCCTTATGTGTCAAATTCAGGGGTTTGACACATGAATATACCATATATGGACACAATTAAGTCCCTAAATGAATGCTCAGACAGGCGAACGCCTGATGCACGTCAGGGTTGCCACTAGAAATTTTGGGGGCCCTTACTTAACTATTGATCAGCTGACCCCCCCCCCCCCATTTAACATGTGCAATTTTTGACCAAGTGACTAAAACGTACATGCACTTTCTTCTTAAGTGTAGTCAAACGTGGAAATGTTGTAAAAGTAGTAACACACAAACACTGAAACACACACTCACACATAAGGATTCACATATAGACACTCTGGCAGACATGCCAAGAAACACACAAACACACCCAATTTTCCCAAACGAAGAGCGCCACTTCAAATCTGGTGTACAAATTTTCCCATCTGTTAGCTGTACTTATGGATTTTGAAAATTCTGTACTCTAAATGGTCTTGGTGGAACCATAAGCTGTGGTACTCAGTCTCATAGCATTAGATCTGGTTAAATGCAGGATTTAGGCTTGTTTGTATGTATTTCAAAATGAAGTCAGCTGTAGTGTAAACTGAACAGTGTCAAGTTAACCTATTCAAACACTGAGCAATCTTAGCCCGAGAGTATAAGATTTTATGCAGATGTAAAAATCTTAAATAAAATGCCTCCTGGGCTGGCATCTGCAAAGTCCTTGCATAAAGGGGCAGTAAACTGAGATGTAATTAAAATATATATATATATAAATAAAAAAAATCATATCTGCCAAAAGGGCACATATCATTTGTGTATTGATAAGGAATCATTTCTGCATGGTTTTTAAATATAGAATTTCTACAGCATTGCCAAATAATCATAAATACACTGCTGCATATTGCTAAAAAAATGTGTATTTATGGACCCCTGGCCTCACCATACAACTACCACACTGAAGTTACAATCTGAAATTGCACAAAGAAATAAAAAACATTTACTACATAAAAACATAAGTCCTACCTCCTCTGCAAATGAAAGTGATCTGCCGTCTGACTCAGGCACACACTGTACAAACTGATGTGCCAAGTCTGTCTCACACTGTGCATAGTGGTTTAGTGCACACTCAGCAATCCTCTCAAATGCTAATACTTTACTTGTTGTAATGACATTCCCCACGCTCAATAGCACTCTACTGTAGCGCCCTCTGGTTGCTTGCAAAATGTAAAAATTATTTTAATAATAGTTGTGCTTGCCTCATGGGGCCCCCTGGCCAAGTGGGCTCCTGACAAGAGTCACCCCTTTTGGCGGCCCTGTGCTCATTTCACCTGAACTTTATCAAAGGCGTGAGCGGCCCCATCATCTTCCTTTATTTATACGCCATTAGGCCAATTGTCATTTGAGTCTATGTACACGTCTAACATATAACTAACATTTCTCCATTCATAAGTTCAGTTCTATGTTAGACACGTCACTATAAGATACAGTGAGTGACATGCCCCCTTTGACGAGTGATGGGAGCGGTTAGCGTACTCTGTGATTGACGGCCAACGATTGGTATCTGGCCTGGGCCACTAAGAAACGCTATTATAGGGGCGTGTAGCTAGACTCAAATGACGATTGGTCTAATGGCGTATAAGTAAAGGAAGATGATGGGGCCGCTCGCGCCTTTGATAAAGCTCAGGCAAAACGCACGTCAGGCGTTCGCATGTCTGAGCATTCATTTAGGGACTTAATTGTGTTCATATATGGTATATTTATTAGGAGTTATTGCTTATTTTGTACGTTGAAATCTGGCTATTGAGAATGATGCCCTGAATCTTTTTCAATAACTGTGTGTAGATACCTGAGCATCAGTATAGTGTTAAGCCCCCTTATTGCCCACTGACTGTGGGAGTCATCAAAACATAGAATACTTTTGATGATAGGGAACTTTTTTTATGTCACTTGGTGCCACACAATGGGCCTCTCTGTCCTTGAATCCTAACTTGCAACCTCCTTAATTTATACTGATATTACGGGTTATTAACCCTTTTTTCTCCCTATTACTCAGACAGTGCTACTTTGTATTCTATTTTAAATTATTTTAGGAGGTGTCTTGTTCACACTTTTTAACGTATTATATTAAATGTTAAGTTTTATTTTAACCCCCTTCGCTTCCTTTCCAGAGATTTATATTTCTTTTCTCAAAGTTATTAGATTTCCTATTACTTGCCGTGGGGCTCTAAGTTTTATTACATCTTCTCTAACTATTTCAGGCAATGTAGTCTTGACAGCTTGCAAGACCATCATGGCCGCTGCCCTCCATGCAACCTGCACTTTGCTGATTCGAACATATAGATCTTGTGACGATGTGTCCGAATAAAAGTGCAGACTACTTCCACGAGCACGCCCCGCTAACTCCCCCTGAATTCTTATACCTACATAACGCCTAAGCTACACTCCCCTTGTTCCACCTCGCTACCTCCCACTGACCGCCTACACCTATGTCAAAGCTAACCTACACTTCCCCGGCACCACCCAGCTAACTCTTCCCTGACCGCCTACACTTACGTCACGCCTAACCTACACACACCTTTTACTTCCAGCTAAGTCCCTAATACCCCTTACAATTACGTCATGTTTAACCTACACTCCACTGGTACAGGAAACTCTTTCGGGGCACTGTACTTCTCCAACAAGTCATGGAGGTCAGATTGGTTTTTCACCTGGCTTCAAATAATATTTACTCTCTACAATTTTTGATGGTTTTGCTGCTATACCTCCTGCATACAAGTGTTAGCATGTATCTACAGAGGGTACTATTTCTGAAGAATTAAGTCCCTCTCATGTTTCTCACAGGAGCAAAAGGGTAGCAGACACATTTAAGGACTCATATATTGATGATTCTGATATCTCATCTGTAGGGGAGGATTTGTCTTATTTTTAAAATCTATTATTGGATCAGGAGTCAAAATCCATTATTGGATCAGGAGATTGCATCTTTTATTTTTAAATTGAGTATTTGCACTCTTTATTACATGTGGTCTTGAATTAGGTTCTCAAAAAACACAATTGCCTGAGGAAAAGTCAGTTAAACCAGTTGACATCTTATTCAAACCTCCGCAGATGTTTTTCCTGTCCCAAAACCAATTTCTGATATAATATCAAAGGAATGGAGTAAACCAGGCATTCCTTTTGTGCCTTCCACAAAGTTGAAGGATATGTTCCTGAACACTACTACAAATGTGTAACTGTGGGAAACTATCCCCAAAGTAGACAGGGATATTTCTTCTCTAGCCAAGCAAACTAAAATTTCATTAGACGATTGCACTTCCTTCAAAAGACCAATGATAGGAATTTGGAAGTTTATCAAAGGATTTTTAGCAGGCTGTTTTTGTTGTTGTTGTAGAGCAGCAGTTAGCTTTGCCTATGTAGCAGGCGCTATAACTTTATGGTGTGACTCCTGGAAATTATTCAGGATCACTTAAAGCAGCTATCTCTTTCATTTGTGATGCAATTGTTGAGATAATCCACATTAATACAAAAAATGCTGCCTTGATTGTATTGACTATAAGAGCTTTGTGGTTAAAATCTTAGTCTGTAGAAATGGCTTCTAAGAGCAGACTTTTGTCCTTTCCCTTTCAAGGATAGATTTTACTCCAGTGTTGGATGTGATTATTCCCAGTAATGGTGCTTTTTTACCACAATATAAAAAGTCTAAGAACAGACCTAGGTGTTTCTGCTCCAGGAGCCAACAGTTCTCCCTCTCTTCCAGCTAGAAATCTGATTCTTCCAAGTCTTCTTGGAATCCTAGTAATGCCTGGACAAATCCAAACAAGCTAAGAAATCTGCCACTTCAACTAAGTCTGCATGAAGATGCGGCCCCGGAACAAGATTCAGTTCTGGTAGGTGGCAGATTGAGCATTTTTCAAAGGTTCTGGTCCTGGTCAGTTCAGGATCCTTTGGTATTAAGCTTAGTTTCTTGATACAGAATAGGTTTTTGATCCAGACCTCCTCGAGGGAGGTTCCTCCTGTCACATATGCACAGGGATCAGTCAAAGGCAAGAGCTTTTTTCCTGGGTGTTCTGGAACATATGAGAGTTATTGTTCCAATTCCAGAAAAATAAAATGTGTTCATTATTATAAAGAAGGAAGGAACTTTAAGACCAATTCTGTACCTAAAAACCGTAAACAAGTTCTTAAGAGCTCTAACCAACTTTCAAGATGGATATGATTCTGACCATTTTTGCCCTTGTTCAACAGGGTCAATTTATAACCACTATAAACTTGAAGGATGCTTATCTCTGTATCCCTATCCACAGAGATCATTACCAATTTTTCAGGTTTTCTTATCTAGACAAACAATTCCAAATTGTTGCACTACCCTTTGGTTTAGCTACAGCTCCAAAAATATTTTCAAAGGTACTGGGAGCTCCGTTATCTGTAGTAAGAGCTCAGGGGATAGTGGTTTCTCCTTATTTGGTTGACATTTTGGTTCAAGGACTGTCCGCCTATTTGGCGGAAGCTTATACCAACAAGGTTCTTCAGTTTCTCTAAAACCATGGGTAGAAAGATAATGTTGCAAAGAGTTATTTGTCCCCACATGCAAACTGTTTCTATAGCCAGATTCAGTAACCATGCGCTGTATCTCTTATGGAGCAACTCAGGAATATATTGCAAAAGCTTTCCTTAACTCATTGCATGGAGCTAGTGGGTTTGATGGAAGCAGCTTTAGATGCAATTCCTTTTGCAAGATTTCAATTATAAGCACCTTGTTAGCTGTTTTTGTTTTTCAATGGGTAAACTTCACCCACCACTTGCCTTGTCTTGGTAGCCAGTATGGACTTTTTTTTACTGGAGTAGATACGACAAGCCACTGCCATTTTGCAAACGTGTGTATATATATATATATATATATATATATATATATACTGTTTATATAATTTGTATGCATAATTAAGAATTTTATATTAGTCTTCTAGTGTTTTATGTCTTGTTTAGATGAGAGTGGCACACATTCTGCTATTCATTATTCTTCTCATGATAAACTATTCCTTTGTGCCTCCTTATATCATGCAAGTGCTTACAGTAGTGGTAGGTCAGAGGGCAGCTGTGCTTACAGTTTCATTCCTGGGAACGGCTTTTGCTAATGCTGCTTTGTGAGCTATTTCCTACATTTATCCTAATCATTTGCATCTCCTGTTTCACTATTTGGCTGTTGCAAGCAGTAGTGGATCAGTAGCTAATGTTAGTGTCACAACCTGATTATTGCAACATCTCAGAGAAAGTAGGCTGGTCAGTAAAGCAAAAGCAGGCAGAATATCTTAGAACTGGGTTAAGTAACCCCTAGGTTTCTCTAAAAAAAATATTCCCTAGACTAGTTTTGGGTAACTGGGGGCTCTATACCCCAGAACACTGTATTACCTCACTACATACCTTTCACTTCTTAAAGGAACAGTCTACACCAGAATTTGTATTGTTTAAAAACATAGATAATCCGTTTATTATCTATTCCCCAAATTTTGCATAACCAACACAGTTATATTAATACACTTTTTACCTCTGTGATTACTTTGTATCTAAGCCTCTGCAGACTGCCCCGTTATTTCAGTTATTTTGACAGAAGTTGCATTTTAGCCAATCAGTGCTGACTCCTATGTAATTCCACGGCATGAGCACAATGTTATCTATATGGCACACATGAACTAACACCCTCTAGTTGTGAAAGAAAATGGCAAAATGCATTCAGATAAGAGGCGGCCTTCAAGGGCTTAGATATTAGCATATGAGCCTACCTAGGTTTAGGTTCCAACTAAGAATACCAAGAGAAAAAAGCAAAATTCATGATAAAAGTAAATTGGAAAGTTGATAATGACAAGCCCTATCTAAATCATGAAAGTTTATTTTTTACTAGACTGTGCCTTTAATCCCCTTTATCCCACACAATGGATTTACACAATTCTTTAGTAGGTATAATATAAGGATTATAATTCTGTGTGGCACATGTGGCTGTTTGAGTGATACTGGTTGCCCATCACAGACTAAGATGGACTATCGTTTGTCCATATGGTGACCCCCAGTGATCAGTTTGGTTCAAATGTCAAGTACCTGAGACACATTCATGTCATGGATATCTGCCTATGCAAAAATGCTCATACCTGTAATCCCCTCTCTGGGAATATTGTATAGACAAATAAGTATTTATATATGAATAAATATTTGTTTTTAGGAGGAAAAATTATTTATTTGATTTTTGCTTTCATTAATATTATCTGAGTTTAGTCTTCAAATGTTGCAAAACACGGCATGTCATTTTAGCATGATAAAAAATGAACACACATTAAATCAGAATTATCTCTGTAGTTATAAACTTTATTACTTATTTATTAAGTTAAACTTTACTAAGAAATAAATGGAAAATAATGACAATCCAATGTATAAATTGGATAGAATTTGAAAGAAAAATGCATTTTATATGCAAAGAGGTTTCAGTAAAATAAAAAAACAAAAAAAATCTACTTCAGGGAATCTTTAGACTTTAGGGAATCTAAACTGGGTTATATGACTTAGATTTATGACAGTGAAAACTTGAGAGCTTATTATATTTGTTTATGTATCATCATTTCTTAGGAGCACCATTAAGACTGTGTTATGAAAATATTTAGAGCAATGAACTGATATAATTGCTGTTTGCTTGTTACCACGTGCATATTTGTTCCATCATTAAAGGGACATGCCACCCACATTTTTTCTTTTATGATTTAGAAAGAGAATGCAATTTTAAACATCTTTTTAATTTACTTATATTATCTAATTTGTTTTATTCTCTTGATATTCTTTGATGAAAAGCATATCTAGATATGCTCACTAGCTGCTGATTGGTTGCTGCACATAGAAGCATAGAACCATGTGCATTGCTTTTTCTTCAACTAAGGATATTTAAAAAATGAAGCAAAATAAATAATGGAAGTAAATTGTAATGGTGTTTAAATTTCTATTCTCTATCTGAATCATGAAAGAAAGATTTTGGGTTTAGTGGCCCTTTAAGTTCCTTTAACAACTGCAGTATAGATAACACCTTTGGCACCAATAGTACTATAGTGTTTAGTGTCTCTTAATTATTGGACTTAAAGGACATTAAATAAATAAAAATATTTTTAGATCCAACAAAAAAAAAACAACCTATTAGACACACTGTTTTCCTCTGCAATGTTCAAATATTGCAAAAGACAATGGGCTCGTTTCCATTGAGCCGTAATTCGGTTTGCGTGCACTCGCAAACCGTTAAATAAGCTGTGGGAAGCAATATCATTCACTGACTACTTCCAAGGATATTAACAAACTTACTTGAATCTGTGCAAAGGAGGGCTACCAAAATGGTACATGGTCTAAAAAATAAAACTTACCAGGATAGGCTCAATGACCTAAATATGTATAGCTTAGAGGAGAGAAGGGAAAGAGGTGATATGATAGCAACTTTCAAGTACATTAAAGGGTTTAGTAAAACTGAGGCTGTGGGTATTTTACATAAAATGGAAAATTCAAGAACAAGGGGACATGAGCTCAAGCTAAAGGGTAGTAGATTCAGGAGTAATTTGAGGAAGCACTTCTTTACAGAAAGAGTGATTGATTTATGGAATAAACTTCCTCAAGAGGTAGTAGCAATAAACACTGTGGGGGACTTTAAAAATGCATGGGGCAAGCATAAGGCTATCCTACGAACTAGATAAGTTTATACTGTTAGGTAAGGTCGGGCAGACTTGCTGGGCCTATGGCTCTTATCTGCCGTCAATATCTATGTTTCTATGTTATAACTCAATTTTGGCAACCGGACTCTGGCTACCGAAAACATTATCGTGTCCCATACAAAGTATCAGAAGCTGCTAATCTTTAAATTATACCTGGTTTCCAATGCCTGTGCAAACCGTTAATACTATGTCGGAGGCTGCCAAAACAGTAACAAAAATTACACCCAGCTCAACTCGGTGTAAAACCGGAAAAATGTGCTCTTTGGGACCTTTTTCCCATTGAAATCTAACCCGACACGTCAAAACCCCTCTATCCGCCATCCCCCCACATCGCAATTTATAATAAATATGTTAACTCCTAATCCGCCATGTCCTCAACGCAATCTAGCTATTTAAATTATTAAGACCAACAACAAAGAGAGGCAATGCTCACACAGAACGGAAAATATTTGCACAGTCAAATCAGCCGCTTCACGCTGACTTCAAGGCAGAACAAAACGCTCACAGCTCAACAGGTCTCCTGCTGATGATGTCATCATCCGGTGCCACTCCTGAGCGCTCCATCAAACGCCACAGAAATACGTCAAACGACAAAAGGAAGGCACCCGGTCTCCAACAGTCACAGGAAACAGGACACTTGTATCCATAAAAGCAAAGGTATAATTTATTGGATATCAGTGGATAAAACACACATCATATCACAAGACATGGTCAGTCAGGCTAGGTTAAACATGTTTCGTATAGAAAATACTGTACTTTATCAATGACCACCTACAACCCAATGACTGAGACAGCTAAGATATACACACCTGAATAGCTCCTCCCTCAACTCAATCAACCTATTATAGTAATAAACTTTTAATTAGTAATTAATTCATTTAACATTAATTAGCTGCATATACAGTGAATAAGTGAAAAAATGTGAAAAGGGGAGTTTATCTCTAACAAAATCATGATATATAAATAGTATAAACTATAAAATCTTTATATCATCCGCAGCGATTTGCTATACATCATAAATCATACAATAAAATCTCATATTAATATATTAAATTCTATTTGACAAATAATTTAATGTCCCATTCAGAATTTAAGCCTCTTGGCACAACAGTATCCAATTGGAAAACCCACAAGACTTCCTTCCTTCTGAGAGTTTCCTCTCTATTGCCCCCTCTGGGGTGTCTTGGAATAACTTGGATACACTGGAATGCCAAGAGGGAAACATCTGAATTGTGTTCTTTCTTAAAATGTAGTGATATTGGAGTAGTGGATTTAGGGTCTTCAATAGACCTTAGGTGCTCCAAAAAGCGATCTTTCAGGGGGCGAGTAGTGAGCCCTACATATTGTACCCCTACAGGTCAAAAGATATATTACAAATGAAGAATTACAAGTGGAGTATTGTCTAATCTGGTAAACTTTACCTGTAGCTTGTGAAATAAATTCTGAACCAAAAATTGCATATGTGCAGGATTTGCACCTACTACTGTTACATTTATGAAAACCAGGTTTTAAAGAAAGCCAGTTTTCCTTTTTCTTCGCTGGTAGCATTGAGGGAGACAAAATATTGCATAAAGTTTTCACTTTACGAGAAATAAAGCTACATCCTTCCTGCACAATTTCCCTGAGACCCTCATCAACTTCCAAAATAGACAATGAGCTACGTATTATTTGACAGATTGTGTGATACTCACTACTATACGTAGTAATAAACTTGGGTTTATTTTCTAAGGAATTTTACTTCTTTTTTTGAAGAAACAGGGAATCCCTTTCTAAAGGATCTACTTGTATTTTGGCCCTCTCTAGGTTATTTTTGTCATAACCCCTTTGCAAAAAACGATCTGTTAGCATGAAATTCATACCTATCAGGGTTGGCACAGTTACGTTTTACTCGAATGTACTGACTTTTAGGCATAGACACTACAGTATGTCTAGGGGGACAAGAAGTGGCATTAAGAATAGTATTCCCAGCCACCTCTTTACGATACAATTCTACTTCAATGATTTGTTTCTCAACATTAGCATGTACTTCTATATCCAAATATGAAACTCTCTCCATACTATTTACATAAGTAAATTTTAAATTTAAATAATTATCCTGTAAAAATGCTACAAAAGGGACAATAGTTTCCTCAGGACCCTTCCAAATAAACAAAATGTCATCTATATAGCGACCGAAATATAGTATATGCTCTCTAAAAGGGTCATCATCCCCAAAGACGTGGGACAGCTCCCACCAACCCAAATATAGGTTGGCATAGGAGGGGGCAAATTTTGCCCCCATAGTTGTCCCGCACCTCTGGAGATAGTAATCCCCTTCAAACATAAAAAAATTAAGAGTAAGGAGAAACTCAATTGATCTAAGGATAAATTCTTTCAGTTCTGTACTGTAATTGGAGAAATGATTAAGGAAAAATTAAATTGCCCTTATACCCTTGTCATGTGGGATACATGTATAAAGGGAAACAACATCCACTGAAATAAATGAATAATCTGGTTCCCATTTAATCTGTTTGATAACGTCACAAGTATCTTTCACATAACTCATTAGTGTCTCTACTAAGGGTTGCAAATGGGCAACAATCATTTCAGATAGGGGTTCAATTAAGGAACCAATTCCAGCCACTGTTGGGTATCCCGGTGGCTTATGCATGCTCTTATGAATTTTCGCCAAATAATGAAAAAATCGTCACTTTTGGATACTTAACTGTTAAAAATGCCAAATTCTTTTGCGTTATAACGCCATTATAGGAGGCCTAATCAATGATGGAGTTGAGTTCCTTTTGAATGGGTAAAAAAAAAAAAGCTGCCTTAAGGGCTATTGGTAGTTTAGTATTATATTAGGGGGTGTTTTTATTTAGTGGGCTTTTTTATTTTCTTAGGGATTATGTATAATTTTTTTTATTTTTGATAATTTGGTTTATTATTTTATGTAATGTTAGACTTTTTTATTTTTTGTAATTTTAGATTAATTTAAACTTCAATCTTTTTTTTTAAAGTAATGTTAATTGTAATTAGGATTTATTATTTTAATTTAGGATTATTTTAATTTATGTAATGGGTTAATTTAGGGGGTGTTAGGTTAGGGGGCTTAATGATTAGTTATTTGCATTGTGGGGGCATGGCGGATTAGGGGTTAATAGTTTAAATAGCTAGATTGCGTTGTGGGGGCATGGCGGATTAGGGGTTAATAATTTAAATAGCTAGATTGCATTGTGGGGGCATGGCGGATTAGGGGTTAATAGTTTAAATAGATACTTTGAGATATGGGGGTTGGCAGATTAGGGGTTACTACATTAGTTATTGGTGTGGGGGGTTGCGGTTGAGAGGTAGATATTGCGCATGAGTTAGGTGTTTAATTTTAACAGTGAGCGACAGGTAAAATATATGTGCCGCACTTGTATGCAGCGGCGTATATGCAATCTATTGTAGTGTAAGGTTGGGTTACCATAGTTTGTATTTTTATTGACATATTATATGTGTATGTGTGTTAATATGTTTAATTTATGTTTTTTTATAGATGTTTTAGTGATATCAAGTCATTTTTTATTTTATATTAGGTGGCATTTAGCTCGTCACCAGTAAACTAACCCTTAGATGTATTTTCCGTATATTTTCACATCAACTGTATGAATAACGGATTCCTATATCATTTGATAAGGACTTTGTATGGTGATTGGCTAATTAACTGCTATGGACATTATAAAGGGAGAGAAGAATCCGAATGAAACGCGAAGAGGTGACGCACTTCCAGCATCGTACCTGTCAGAGTGGACACGTGTTTCTGGTGCTGGTGGCTAAGGACGCCAAACAGGGATTAGCAACAAAGCGCTGTTCTGAAACTTTGTTTTGTGCTTTGGACACACACACTCCGAATCCAGTATCACAACCTCAGGGGGAAACCAGTGAAGTAATTGAATGCAACTTGATAATTTTAAGTGTAAGTGAGCATGTATTCAATGAATACACACAGAGAGAAGTGCACTCACAGGAATGAACAACTGGCTCAATACCATTGTTTGCCTGTTCTATGGTGATTTACCACCTGGGTGCAGCTTTTTAGCCTAGTAATGCTTTTCACAGAGTAGAACTTTCCTGTAGTATATCAGTCTGATCCCGCAAATTATGGTCAGTCCAGAACCGAAATACCAGGCAATTCCTCTCTGAACAAGGAACACAGCAACTCCAGACAATGGTTTCGGCCTTCTTTGGGCCTCGTCAGTGAGGTGTAGCCATATTCCTCTAAGCACACTGAGCAAGGAGTCCATGTCTGGTTGCCCCTTTTTCTCATAGGGAGACTAAATACATACAGAGAGAAGTGCACTCACAGGAATGAACAACTGGCTCAATACCATTGTTAGCCTGTTCTATAATGATTTACCACCTGGGTGCAGCTTTTTAGCCCAGTAATGCTTTTCACAGAGTAGAACTTTCCTGTAGTATATCAGTCTGATCCCGCCTATTACGGTCAGTCCAGCGCCGAAATACCAGGCAATTCCTCTCAGAACAAGGAACACAGCAACACAAGACGATCGTTTTGGCCTTCATTGAGCCTCGTCAGTGAGGTGTAGCTATATTCCTCTAAGCACACTGAGCAAGGAGTCCACGTCTGGTTGCCCCTTTTTCCCATAGGGAGACTAAATACATACAGAGAGAAGTGCACTCACAGGAACGAACAACTGGCTCAATACCATTGTTAGCCTGTTCTATGGCAATTTACCACCTGGGTGCAGCTTTTTAGCCCAGTAAAGCTCTTCACAGAGTAGAACTTTACTGTAGTATATCAGTCTGATCCCATTCGATGAATGGTATTGTTAATAAATAATCTGAATCGGAGCTGCGCTTTCTTGTTCTTTTTTTCATAGACTCTGCCTACTATTTTCGTCTGGACCAAGGAATTTCCAGTCTTTGGGAGCTGCACCTGGATTCATCTAACTACTTATCCCATATTATGGACTAAGTATATTTTAAATATATTGTTTAAATATATTGTTTATATTGTTTACAGTGTTTTAATCAATTATCGTGTATTCTCTAGACGGATTTCGGCATCTCAGGAAATAATATTTTTTTAAAGGTATAGAGTTAAGCAACACTGAGTGTGCATATAAATTTGTTCCTGAGGTGCTTTCCTTTTTAAAAGATTGAATATCAGTGTTAGCGCTTACTAATTTCAGTTTTTGTATCGGGTTACCAAAGTAACCTATTAATGTTTTAGAAAAACAGCATCGGGTGGAAGTGTTAACACAACGCTAACTTACACCAACACGAAAATAGCGACCACACGCAAAGCAGAAACTTTTTCAATGGAATCCTGGTACTAAAATGGAGCCGTAAATTACTTTTAGCTGTCAACTGCTTCGGTAGCTTACGACTCAATGGAAACGAGCCCAATGTTTTGTGTTTTTACAATTCAGGTGTCAATAAGGTTTTTTCAATTTGCGTGCTCTATTGAAGTCTATGGAAGAAGAAGTTAACATGGTCGTGATTTCCTAAGTCCTCAAGTTAGTGCATGTCGGCTTTTGCTAGTGCACAAACGACACGCGTACATTAGAAGTTTACTTCTGGTGGTGCTTGAGCGCTAAATAGTGCGCCTATTGTAATCTGGCCCTAAGTGATTTGAGATAGAGGGTTGTAATCTATCTGCAAATCAGCATTTTTTATAATTTATTTTTTTATTTTCTCTGCTTGTACTTATTTTTGCTTAAATTGCAAGATGGTGTAACATGACATAAAAATCCTAATTATTTAATTTTTAACGTTTCTTGAATATTGTGGGTATAAAAACCTAAATGTTTGTGTTTTGGGGAGGTGCTTCTGTGCTACTGCACCAATACATCTTGTGCAGAATGTTCAGAGCTTTATAAGTAGTTCAAGTCCTACAACTACACATTGGGACATGCAGTGTCAGCTGGCTCAAATCCTCACTGTATACAAAAGGGAGATGTTTCATTTCATTCACAGTGCCAGCTTTCTGTTTATGTTCTGTAATACTGATGTTCTTATTGTAGATGTTTTAATTAAACAAGCGAGAGAAAGGAAATTGTGTGGGCAGGAACCAATCTGCAAGTAAGAGTTGCCTAGTGTTTGATGCACTGTAAGACAGGACCGATATAGAGTGGTTCTGCCTGGCAATGACAGATTAGAGTAGATGAAAGCCACGGATAATGATGGCATGAATCATTTGGACAGTAGAATATAAGGGAGGATGGAGGGTTATAAAGTCAAAACGCGTGAGCCTATTGATATATAACTTAATAATGTTTGGGGTTAAGAAATTGCTTTGTGTCTGCAGGAAAAAAAACGGCCTATATTTATATTACACTGGCCCTCTGCAATCAATGGACATGTCATAAAAAACCTTTTAATGTTACTTGTGTGTAATTCTTTTTTTTTTTTTTACAAAATCTAATATGGTCAGACCTTCTTTCATGAAAAATCTTATATTTCCATTTGCGTGGGGTGAATTCCATACTCCGCTCGTTCTGTCGTCTAGTTTAGCAGTCGTGACTCCTCTGACTCATCTCATCCTTGAAAATTTCCTGGAAAATTAAAGTTAATGTTAAATTACAAACTTGTCTTTATTGTATACCTTTTTTATTGGGATCATATTTGATAAAATGAAAACAATAACTGTAACAAAAATAAAAGCTGGTTGTCGTACTGTTTGTGTAAATGCTGGTAGCACATAAGGCAGGGGACGGAGCAATAGGTGTCTCAAAATCAAAATTCCTTATTATACATTAATAATTGTGTTTTTCTTCTCATTTCTTACTTTAACTCTGGTGCAAAAATCACATGCTCTAGTTCATTAGATCATGTCATTTAGCACGTCTTACCATGCA
>NC_069499.1:473746083-473928583 GCF_027579735.1 Bombina bombina
CACATACACATGTACACACAAACACACACTCTCCAGAGCGTACACATGTACACACAAACACACATTCTCCAGAGCATACACATACACATACACATGTACACACAAACACACATTCTCCAGAGCATACACATACACATGTACACACAAACACACACTCTCCAGAGCATACACATACACATGTACACACAAACACACATTCTCCAGAGCATACACATACACATCTACACACAAACACACACTCTCCAGAGCATACACATACACATGTACACACAAACACACACTCTCCAGAGCATACACATACACATGTACACACATACACACACTACATAGCACACACAAATGTATGCACACACTCTATATAATCCAATATTAAAAATACAATGTATGTGTGCCTCAAGACTGAAGAGAGCAATGTCTGCAGCTGCACAGATATTCAAATTCTCACGTGCCTGCCGCTCCAGCTTTCTGCTGCATGCGCCTATAGTCAGACCTACCCAGAACAATCCCCACCACCAGAGAAGTTACCTAGTAACAGTGGTAACCCCAGCAGGACCTTTTCTTATGCAGTGGGATTGGCTGCCGAGTTAGGGCTTAGCATTCAGTGCTGCACAGTGCACACCTAAAACAGCACATGGCACCAGTGGCGTAGCGTGGGTTGTCAGTGCCCAGGGCAAGGCAAGTATTGCGCCCCCCCAACCCCATTTTAGATATGCTGCTTCTTTTTACATTTGGGACAAACCAAGCAAAGACCCAAGCCTGGTAGATCACATAAAGCAAGGGACACTGTCTCCTCTCCCACAAAATGCTCCCTTAACCATCTTTACTGGATAACTAACAGTTATTGCTGATGATACCCATATCCCCAAAATATGTCCCTTGTCATAAGCAGCTGCTAATCAGTAGTGCCTTAAAAACAAAGCCATGAAAATAATATATTGGCAATACAAGAGGCAGTGGGTGAAGCCTGCAAGCATTATGTGATATCCCCCTGTGATCAAACCCTGTCTGCAGCTCTCCAGAGCTGGGCAAATATATACAATATTAAATTTTAAGATTTATTCTCGTTTTACACATGGGGGAAAGGCCCCCTTAACCCCCATCTGGTGTTGACATGTCCTGATCTATAAAACTTCATGGTACAAATACTGCAGACCACAGGGTGCACCCACCCCCACATTGCAGCAACCCATATTGTATATGTGGTGCAATAGGTTTTTGGTAAGTCGTTAAAAAGAGGAAAAGGAGACACACAGGCTGGCAGCTGTTACATAAGGTTGGCCCTGCTGGGCAGACTGTCTTTTGGGTGCCAATGACATATAAAAGTGGGGAATATATTCTACCTTAATAAATATAGCAATTGTAAGTAATCAATATAAAAGGGGCATGGGACAGACAACCCAGCATTACATACATATATGGGGGGAGGGTGTATGGTATTTAGGGGGGTGCTGTTACATTTATTTACTAACACAAATTATAGTTATTTTTTTTTACTTTAAATGCAGTAAGGGTGGGTTTAATGTAAATAAAAAAGGCAATGAGCACCCAAACCCTAAAAATCGGTAAAAGTCCACACCTCAGGAGTCCAGCAAGAAATAGATTCAAGATAGTGAATTCATAGGACTTCTTTGATAGGAGACAAACACAGTGAAATGCCTGGTGAGCAGCACAATCCTGGTGCCAGACAGCACACAAATCCCTAAATCTACTTCTGCCCTAGGAAGATCATGGAGGGGAAAAATCAAATACAGGAAACAAGGTCTCATTTTTGTCAACTGTAACAAATATACTATTTTTGTGCAAGGACAAGATGGCGTAAGTTTTAATCAGAATCCGGTCAAACATGAAAGTATGGTCTCTGATCACCCCACCATCCCACTAACTAGGTAACTGGGGTTAACAGAAAGGCAGAGCCCAGCCATGCTGCCACCAGTGCCACGGGTTTGAAAGAAATTTATTGCACTTTTTAAGGATTCCTCCCCCCACCTCTGCTTAGAGAGCCTTAAAAAGTGCCCCAGGCAATGCATGGCATTCTGGCTCTGGGTCCTTTGTTGGAAGGGAACTTACTTGTTTGGTAATAATAGAACCATAATTAAGCTGCATTTTGCGTGTTGCTAGTATCAGGCAAAAACAGGGCTATAAGTAAGTCTGGTCCTGACACCTTACCTTAGTCACGGCATCACCAGATTCCTGACGGGTTGCAGAACAGAGCTGGGGGCCTGTCAGAATTTTTAGCCTCCCTTCTTCCTTTTGCTAAGTTGAGGCTGGAAGCGCCCCTCAGAATTATGCGCCCGGGGCAACCGCCCCTGTTGCCCCCCCCACGCTATGCCACTGCATGGCACTAGCTTGGAATGTCACATGATACCGGCACTGTCTGGCACAGTTTCTCACAAATAAATATAAGCAGATAACTTTTGACTGTGACAGTATTAGGACTGACATCAGCAGTCTGGTATGAACCAAAAAAAAAAAAAAAAAACATTTTTTTTTTAGGACTCTTGGGCCCCACAACAAAGACTGGGCCCTGGGCAACTGCCCCTTTTGCCCTGTGTTGAAGACGGCCCTGCTTCTATGTGTTGTTTCTGTTTGCCAATAATTTATAAAATATATTAAATGCTAGCTGAGCAGGTAGTGAACTAAAAATAAGCTTGTGTGAAGCATGCCCAAGAGATTGAGATTCAATAAAATAGCAAAACATGCAGCATTTGTGTGGACTTGAAGAATTTCATATAACTTTATTTATGTGCACAGGTACTTTATTGATCTCAGAGCCTTTGTGACTAACAAATCAATATCTAAGAGAGGAAATAAAGCTATAGTTTTCAATAATTTCATACAAATATCACTAATAAAATGATAGCTATTGTGAATATCAGCAGATCACCTAAGCCTTTGTGTAATCACTGCAAACAATCGCCCAGATTACGAGTTTTGCGTTATGAGTGGTGCGGTGCTAACTTGCACGTTATTGTCACCGCTCACTTACCTACAGCGCTGGTATTACAGGTTTTTATAAACCCGGCGTTAAAAGGCAAGAAGTGAGCGTAGAGCAAAATTGTGCTCCATACTGCACTCCAATACCAGAGCTGCTTAAGTCAGCGGTGAGCTGGTTGTACGTGCTCGTGAACAATTTCCCCATAGACATCAATGGGGAGAGCTGGCTGAAAAAAAGCCTAACACCTGCAAAAAAGCAGCATAAAGCTCCGTAACGCAGCCCCATTGATTCCTATGGGGAAACAAATTTTATGTTTACACCTAACACCCTAACATGAACCCTGAGTCTAAACACCCCTAATCTTACACTTATTAACCTCTAATCTGCTGTCTCTAACATCGCCGCCACCTACCTACATTTATTAACCCCTAATATGCCGCCCCCAACGTCGCCGCCACTATACTATATTTATTAACCCCTAAACCTAAATCTAACCCTAACACCCAATAACTTAAATATAATTAAAATAAATCTAAATAAAATCTACTATTAATAACTAAATAATTCCTATTTAAAGCTAAATACTTACTTATAAAATAAACCCTAAGCTAGCTACAATATAACTAATAGTTACATTGTAGCTAGCTTAGGATTCATTTATTTTTACAGGCACGTTTAAATTTATTTTAACTAGGTAGAATAGTTACAAAATAGTTATTAACTATTTAATAACTACCTAGCTAAAATAAATACAAATTTACCTGTAAAATAAATCCTTATCTTAGTTACACTAACACCTAACCTTACAGTACAAACTTCAATCCTATTGATTGAACTTCAATCCTATTGGCTGATCCAATCAGCTAATAGGATTGAGCTTGCATTCTATTTGCTTTTCCAATCAGCCAATAGAATGCGAGCTCAATCCTATTAACTGATTGGATCAGCCAAAAGGATTGAAGTTCAATCCTATTGACTGATCCAATCAGAAAATAGGATTTTTTTCAACCTTAATTCTGAAATAGGATTTTTTCAACCTTAATGCTGCTTTTTTACTCATAACGCAAAACTCGTAATCTAGCCGAATGTTTGTGAATTTATTTATTTTATTTGTAAATATTATAATTTCCTATCTCATCCCTTCCTTTTAACCACCAGTACCTTGAGCAAAATTCAAGTTTCAAATATTGCGTCTTGCATACATGAAGATTTTCGTACATAGGACTTCGCTATCATACTCTCATACAAAATAAAATTACAGGCAATTAATGTTACTGGGTATCTGGCCAAAACTGTAAAGCTTTTATGCCCTAAATTAGATTTTGGTTGTAGACAGTTTTTTAAGGGTTAAAGGGATAGGCAAGTGAAAATTAAACTTGCATGATACAGATAGAGCATGCCATTTTAAGACTCTTTTAAATTCACTTCTATTATTAAATATACTTTTTCTATTGGTGTACATTATTGAAAAAAAAATAAACAATGCACTACTGGGGAGCTAGCTGATGATTGGTGGCTACACACATTTGTCTGTTGTCATTGGCTCACTAGAACTAGGGCCCATTAGTGCATTACTGCTCTGGAGCTGCATGGGCTAAACACACAGTTATATGCAAGTAAAAGTGCAATAATTCAATGTTCTATCATATTAGAGCATTTCTTTTTTTGCACTTTTATATCCCTTTAATGTAATGAGATGAGTTCATTTAACAATGTGTGTGTTTGTCTTTTTTTAATTTAAAATGTTCTGTTTCAAGATATTCAGCCTATATAGACTAACTGAAAACAATTGACATTCAATGGTTAGTTTTGCATTGGGTTTAAAAATTGCTGATTTTATGGAGAGAAATGTGCTATTTGTAGTTACAAGACTTATTTGTAATTGTTTTTTAATGGATTTTTTCATAGGAAGTAGACAGCTGGGAAATCATAGAGGGACTAAAGATTGGACAAACAAGTATTCAAAGGCCAGAAAAACATGAAGGGTTTATGCTGAAAAAAAGAAAATGGCCTCTGAAAGGTTGGCACAAGGTAAGAACCCTTAAGAGGAAGTCATCTAATTCATATTTTACTCTGTATATTTCCATATCTTGCATATGTTAAAATACTTTCTAGAATCTGCTTGGGTCAAATGCAGATGTTTAAGAATGTTCCCCATTGCTTTTTTTCAGAATGATTGGCATTTCTAGATCCCCCAAAATGCATGAGACTGGAAACCCAAAGGAACACTTACAGGCCCTAACTAAGGAGTTGATCACAATTTCTCAACATTTTACTTTACTTTCAATTTGTTTGTTGCAGTGATCACAATCCTAAAATGCTTCTGCTGTTCATAGCCATGGAGCTGAAAATTGTCACCTCTCAAAATAACATAAAATCCTCTGCATTATTATTCTCCTAAATTTATAATCCAAAAATCAAATGTGCACTATTATAGTGAAAGAAATTTGTGATTTTGGAGGTTAGCAATTACATCAAATATTTAAGTTGATTGTTCCCTTTTAATAGTGTGTAGTGATCCTAATGTATGACATAGGTGCAATTAACCTGTTATGCTCCAATACCATAGAGCTATGTGTTTAGGTCCCTAAGGGATTTGAACCTGGACATTATTGGTATAGTGGTCATGTGTGTGTTGGAATATGGATATGGCTATTTTCTTCTTAAATGGAAAGAGTCCACAGCTGCATTCATTACTTTTGGGAAATAAGAACCTGGCCACCAGGAGGAGGCAAAGACAACCCAGCCAAAGACTTAAATACTCCTCCCACTCCCCTCATCCCCCAGTCATTCTTTGCCTTTCGTCCCTGGAGGAGGGCAGAGATGTGTCAGAATTTTTAATTTTTGTTTTTGTCTCTTATGGAGGGTAGTACTCTTCGGCATGGGACAGCAGTTTTAAGTAGTCCGAAGATGCAGGGAGTTTCGTTCTAAGAAACCATCCCGACTCATATTAACAGCTCCTCAAGCAATCAGCGTTGTCGAACTTTGCTTCGCTGCCTGCTTTCTTCTCTTAAGTCCATGGCGGAGGCGATGCTACTATCCATCACACTTGAAGGGCCGTAATCCTGTTTGACAGTGTAGATTCCGGTAAGATCATTTCATTTTACTTTATTTGCAATGTATTGTAAAGGAAATGTTTTTCCGAGAGGCTACTACCTTGCGGGTCTAACTATACATAAGGGTCTCAGTTAGTCTCTTTTAGTATCTTTGAATCAAGGGTTAATATCTCCTGAGGGGGATTATTGAACAGGGGGGGGGGGTTTATAATCATGTTTGTTATGGGATTCAACCTGCTTATGTGCGCTGTTTACTGGGCTCATGGTTGGGCGCGCTTGGTTTGGACTGTACGCTTCACCTTGTGTTCGGAGGTGGCTACGTTCCGTCGTTCTATTTCCACATTCCCGACCGCGTGGCGAAGAAAATTTTCTAGTCCACAGGGGTCTGGTCATAGGAGGTTGTGAGTGCCCCAGCTATTGGGGGTGTCAGGTGCCGTTTTAGCCCATATTTAATATCCTTATCCAGTTATGGAGTATTCTGATGCTGAGACTGTGTTAATTTCAGATTCAGTTACAGAGGATTCTGATACTGAGACTATTTTGATTTCAGATTTAGATTCTGTGACCGGTGATGAATCCAGAGGGGCCTTGTCAACCAGTTTTGTTCCATATGCCATTTCAGAGTGGGCTCGGGGAATCAAGGGACTGCTGAGCCATCCGCCTCTGGGGGTCCCAGTTTATGGTTCCTCCATGTGGGGTGGCGTGTTTCCCCTGGTGGTTGCAGCACGTTTTCGCTTTCACATAATGTTGGCGATTGTTCGTCTGCAGAGAACAGACGTTTCTTTGAGAATGTGCTTGTGCCCTATTGTCCTGGGCCTTCTGCCTTGGGGAGGACCTCTACAGTTCCCCACGGGGGTATCTGTCCCTGAGTGTTGTGCCTTCTGTTACAAGATTGCGCGCCTTTGCATGTTGCTCAGACATGTTTTTCAGTTATTGAATGACCCTATCGTTACCAGATACGGGGATTTTTAGTCTGATAATTTGAATAATGCACCTCATTAGACATGTGGACATGAAGTAATCTCCTGATTTTGTTTGAGATCTCTCCCAGTTTTGTGTGACAGGGCTCAGTTTGGCTGGTCCTGCGGGTAGGCCTGTGTCTTTTTGGACGTTAACCTCTGGGTTGCATTATATTTTATTTATATCTAATGGGATGTCTTTTATTTGTTTTTGATTCCTTCGGGAACCTTCTGGGATTGATACTGTTTATTACTTCTTCGGAAGTTTTTGGACATGTCAGTCCTCTGTTCAAAATGTCTGTTTTCTGTTTTTTCCCCTACGAGGGAGAATTTACGCAGCTTGCTGCTTGGGGCCCTAGGGCAGGCTGGTCCTGTCTGGTTTGTTCAGTCTTGCAGCTGTTTAGACACATGGCGCTGTTCTGCTCGGCAGGTTCTGTAGAAGCACAGAGTGTTCAGGTTATCATTGTTTTTCATGTTCAACTATGCATTCGAGAGGACCTGTGGGTCCATGAGGGGGGAAGGATTGTTTCAGTCCTTATAGCCTTCAATCAAAGATGGCCGGGCAGGGGAGTTTTTCCGCTGCGTCACTATCTGACATCTGATTTCATCAGAACTTAGGGTTTCCTCCCCCATGTGGTTGAGGGTGGGAGGGCTTAATGCCCCTTACCATTATTGAGCGGTTTGGCCTTCATTTTTTAGGCCTCTGGATTTGTCCTTTGGGCTTGATCCAACAGCTTGTACAGGATAGCTGTCTAGCATTCGGAAGGTTTGCAGTTTGAAACTTGTTGCAGCTCTTGACACCTTGCAAGTGTACATGTAAGCTGTTTCTAGTATATCTAGATGCAGCTCTTACTCTTGACTGAGTTATAAGAGGCCTTTGGGTCTTCTTTCATTGCCTCAGAGTGAGTGGATCTTCTTTTAGGGATCTGTGTTCCGGTTGATGGTTGTTCCCTGCGGGGACTTTGTTTAGCTAATGGTTTTCCGGAGCTGGGTAGGCTTAGTGCCTTTCTCTTCCTTGTGTCCTCTGCTTGTGCGGAGGTGATAGGGAGACTAGTCCTGCTAGTAGGATGTTTTTTTGACCTCAAAGTATCCCTTGGTTGTCCTGAAGCTCTGAGAAGTATCTTCATATGACTTCTAGCCTTGCTCCTTGGGGCGTTGGATTTAGCTAGGGTGGTTCCTTCCTTTTGACCGGGGCTTTCAAGTTCTTCTCGCTATTTGGATTCTCTGGATATGCATTGATGCCCTTGTGTCTGGCTTTTTGACCAGTTGAGGTGTTTAGTTCTAGTGTAAGTTTTGCCTGAACTATTAGGTGCCCGGACCTGTTTTTATCCCTGAGACTTCTGGTTGCTGAAGCTTCGCTTGGCCTTTTTCCTGACCCAGTCTTGGGTGGTTTTGGAATCTTGGATCTCAGGGCTGGTCGGGGTGTTCCATGGTAGTGGGAACTGGGGAGATGTCTTGCTCCGTCTACCTAACCTGGTCATGGTTGGCCAGGATTTTGGAGTATTTTTTTTTACTCTTTGCCACAGAGTGACCCATGTCATTTGGTGGTTAGTCATGTGGCTTGAGCCTCAAGGGTGGTTAGTTCATACCCAGCTGCTGGCGTTGGATGTCCAATTTCTGGTGTGCCTTAGAGTTGCATTCCCCTGGTTAGCTTGCTAGTATTCCTGTGGATTCCCTGCTCTGCAGGCGAATGGGTTGACTATGCCTCTGCTTGGCAAGCTACTTGTAGGGGGTCCTTTTCTAGGACATCTATGTGGGGAATTTCTCTAGCCGGTGACTTTGGGCCTTGAGGACAGTTGTCTCCTTCTGGCATCATCCCTTTTCTTTAGGGGATATTCTCCTCCCTATGGAGATAGAGTCCTTGATTGGGGCTTCTCCTGGATGGGAGGCAGAAAGGTGGGATTTGTTCCCCCGGGGGTCTTGCTGGCTCCAAGCAGACTTGTTGAGCCTTTATTTTGGTAGATCCTTAGGTCTATGGCCTTGTTGCCTGTTTTCAGAGTCGGGTTGTACTCTGTGGGGATGGCTGTGCTATCCTTACGCTCATTCCTGTACCTGTTTCAGGATCTTTTGTTACCCTGTTTTGGATCCCTGAGCCTGGGTTGGTTCAGCTGGCTGTGGGTCTGCAGGTCAGGATGGCCGAACGGTCTATGGAGCTGTTATCGGACGTGTCTATGGAGCTGTGTTCTGGACGTGTGAGCTTTGTTGAGTCTATCCTGTTAGCTTAGTCTACTAGGGTATAGAATTTCCTTTCAACTGGCTCCATTGACTTCAGAGAGAGTTAACTCTTCCTTCAGGTTCTGAGGGTATACTCTCCTTCTAGCGGGGCCTCGATTGAGGTTTTGTGTTCCCCTTTTTAGGGACCTGTGTGTAGGTCCGGCGACTTAGGTTGCCTGGAGCATGCCCCTTGTCTGGGGATTGCTTTTGCGGTCTGTTTCTTACTTGACTGCTTCTTCCTCGCAAGTATCCTCTGTGTCGTCCTTTTATGGACTCTGTGTTCTCAAACGTGGGGTTTCTCACCTGGGTGTATTACACACTTTTTCATGGTCGAATGCCTTGGGATTCTTGACACTGGGAGGACTTTGCCTCTTCAGTTGCAAACCATGCTTGCAGGATGTTGGAGAGATGTCTGTTCTGTCTTTGTGCCCAGTCTTATCCTGGGTTTCCCTTGGTATAGGCGTGGCCTTCTTTCCCGTGTTTTGGGCCCATTTGGGTCTCTGTGAACTGGGCTCACTCATGGAGGTGTTCTCTTTGTCTTGGGGACCTTTCGGTTTCCTTGGCTCTCTTTTGCCTTGTTCCCTCTGGGATTTCGGCTGGTGTCTCCTTCATTTGTGGAGATGAGCAGTGGGGGACCGTTTGTTGGGTGACGGTGTCTCCTGAAAGACTGTTGGCTCAGTCGAGTCTGTTTACGGTCTCTGGTTTGGCTTCTGGACTAGCTGCGAGTCAGTGTCACTGGGGCTTTTCCTTTTAAAATTTTCTCGGCTTTGGAAGAAGCAGGGTTTTCTCTTGTTAAGTTTATCCAGTCCACGGATCATCCATTACTTGTGGGATATTCTCCTTCCCAACAGGAAGTTGCAAGAGGATCACCCACAGCAGAGCTGCTATATAGCTCCTCCCCTCACTGCCATATCCAGTCATTCTCTTGCAACTCTCAACTAAGATGGAGGTCGTAAGAGGACTGTGGTGTTTTATACTTAGTTTATTTCTTCAATCAAAAGTTTGTTATTTTTAAATGGTACCGGAGTGTACTGTTTATCTCAGGCAGTATTTAGAAGAAGAATCTGCCTGCGTTTTCTATGATCTTAGCAGAAGTAACTAAGATCCTTTGCTGTTTTCACATATTCTGAGGAGTGAGGTAACTTCAGAGGGGGAATATCGTGCATGTTTTCCTGTAATAAGGTATGTGCAGTTAAAATATTTTTCTAGGGATGGAATTTGCTAGAAAAAGCTGCTGATACCGAAGTAATGTAAGTAAAGCCTTTAATGCAGTGATAGCGACTGGTATCAGGCTTATTAATAGAGATGCATACTCTTATAAAAGTGTATTTTAAAACGTTTGCTGGCATGTTTAATCGTTTTTTACATATGTTTGGTGATAAAACTTATTGGGGCCTAGTTTTTTCCACATGGCTGGCTTGAATTTTGCCTAGAAACAGTTCCCTGAGGCTTCCCACTGTTGTAATATGAGTGGGAGGGGCCTATTTTAGCATTTTTTTGCACAGCAAAAATTACAGACACAGACATCCAGCTTCTTCCTGCATGATCCAGGACTTCTCTGAAGGGCTCAAAAGGCTTCAAAAGTCGTATTGAGGGAGGTAAAAAGCCACAGTAGAGCTGTGGCAGTTGTTGTGACTGTTTAAAAAACGTTTTTGTCATTTGTTATTCCGTTTTTGGTATTAAGGGGTTAATCATCCATTTGCAAGTGGGTGCAATGCTCTGCTAACTTATTACATACACTGTAAAAATTTCGTTAGTGTAACTGCATTTTTTCACTGTTATTTCAAAATTTGGGAAAATTTGTGTTTCTTAAAGGTGCAGTAACGTTTTTTTATATTGCTTGTAAACTTGTTTTAAAGTGTTTTCCAAGCTTGCTAGTCTCATTGCTAGTCTGTTTAAACATGTCACAGAGGAACCTACTTGTTCATTATGTTTGAAAGCCATGGTGGAGCCCCATAGGAGAATGTGTACTAAAAGTATTGATTTCACCTTAAACAGTAAAGATCAGTCTTTATCTATAAAAGAATTATCACCAGAGGGTTCTGTCGAGGGGGAAGTTATGCCGACTAACTCTCCCCACGTGTCAGACCCTTCTCCTCCCGCTCAAGGACGCACGCTAATATGGCGCCAATTACATCAGGGACGCCCATAGCGATTACCTTGCAGGACATGGCTGCAATCATGAATAATACCCTTTCAGAGGTATTATCTAGATTGCCTGAATTAAGAGGCAAGCGCGATAGCTCTGGGGTTAGGAGAGATACAGAGCGCGCAAATGCTGTTAGAGCCATGTCTGATACTGCGTCACAGTATGCAGAACATGAGGACGGAGAGCTTCAGTCTGTGGGTGACATCTCTGACTCGGGGAAACCTGATTCAGAGATTTCTAATTTTAAATTTAAGCTTGAGAACCTCCGTGTATTGCTTGGGGAGGTATTAGCTGCTCTGAATGACTGTAACACAGTTGCAATTCCAGAGAAATTGTGTAGGCTGGATAGATACTATGCGGTGCCGGTGTGTACTGACGTTTTTTCCTATACCTAAAAGGCTTACAGAAATTATTAGCAAGGAGTGGGATAGACCCGGTGTGCCCTTTTCCCCACCTCCTATATTTAGAAAAATGTTTCCAATAGACGCCACTACACGGGACTTATGGCAGACGGTCCATAAGGTGGAGGGAGCAGTTTCTACTTTAGCAAAGCGTACCACTATCCCGGTTGAGGACAGTTGTGCTTTTTCAGATCCAATGGATAAAAAACTGGAGGGTTACCTTAAGAAAATGTTTATTCAACAAGGTTTTATTTTAAAGCCCCTTGCATGCATTGCGCCTGTCACTGCTGCGGCGGCATTCTGGTTTGAGGCCCTGGAAGAGGTCATCCAGACAGCTCCATTGAATGAAATTATTGACAAGCTTAGAACGCTTAAGCTAGCTAACTCATTTGTTTCTGATGCCATTGTTCATTTGACTAAACTAACGGCTAAGAATTCCGTATTCGCCATCCATGCGTGCAGGGCGCTATGGCTTAAATCCTGGTCAGCTGACGTGACTTCAAAGTCTAAATTACTCAACATTCCTTTCAAGGGACTGACCTTATTCGGGCCTGGCTTGAAGGAAATTATTGCTGACATTACTGGAGGCAAGGGTCATACCCTTCCTCAGGACAGGGCCAAATCAAAGGCCAAACAGTCTAATTTTCGTGCCTTTCGAAATTTCAAGGCAGGAGCAGCATCAACTTCCTCCGCTTCAAAACAAGAGGGAACTGTTGCTCATTCCAGACAGGCCTGGAAACCTAACCAGTCCTGGAACAAGGGCAAGCAGGCCAGAAAGCCTGCTGCTGCCCCCAAGACAGCATGAAGGAACAGCCCCCTATCCGGAAACGGATCTAGTGGGGGGCAGACTTTCTCTCTTCGCCCAGGCGTGGGCAAGAGATGTTCAGGATCCCTGGGCATTGGAGATCATATCTCAGGGATATCTTCTGGACTTCAAAGCTTCTCCTCCACAAGGGAGATTTCATCTTTCAAGGTTATCAGCAAACCAGATAAAGAAAGAGGCATTCCTAAGCTGTGTGCAAGACCTCCTAGTAATGGGAGTGATCCATCCAGTTCCGCGGACGGAACAAGGACAGGGATTTTATTCAAATCTGTTTGTGGTTCCCAAGAAAGAGGGAACCTTCAGACCAATCTTGGATCTAAAGATCTTAAACAAATTCCTCAGAGTTCCATTATTCAAAATGGAAACTATTCGGACCATCCTACCCATGATCCAAGAGGGTCAGTACATGACCACAGTGGACTTAAAGGATGCCTACCTTCACATACCGATTCACAAAGATCATCATCGGTTCCTAAGGTTTGCCTTTCTAGACAGGCATTACCAATTTGTAGATCTTCCCTTCGGGTTGGCCACTGCCCCGAGAATTTTTACAAAGGTTCTGGGCTCACTTCTGGCGGTTCTAAGACCGCGAGGCATAGCGGTGGCTCCGTATCTAGACGACATCCTGAAACAGGCGTCAAGCTTTCAAATTGCCAAGTCTCATACAGAGATAGTTCTGGCATTTCTGAGGTCGCATGGGTGGAAAGTGAACATGGAAAAGAGTTCTCTATCACCACTCACAAGAGTCTCCTTCCTAGGGACTCTTATAGATTCTGTAGAGATGAAAATTTACCTGACGGAGTCCAGGTTATCAAAACTTCTAAATGCTTGCTGTGTCCTTCATTCCATTCCACGCCCGTCAGTGGCTCAGTGCATGGAAGTAATCGGCTTAATGGTAGCGGCAATGGACATAGTGCCATTTGCGTGCCTGCAAATCAGACCGCTGCAATTATGCATGCTAAGTCAGTGGAATGGGGATTACTCAGATTTGTCCCCTCTACTAAATCTGGATCAAGAGACCAGAGATTCTCTTCTCTGGGGGCTTTCTCGGGTCCATCTGTCCAAGGGTATGACCTTTCACAGGCCAGATTGGACGATTGTAACAACAGATGCCAGCCTTCTAGGTTGGGGCACAGTCTGGAACTCCCTGAAGGCTCAGGGATTGTGGACTCAGGAGGAGAAACTCCTCCCAATAAATATTCTGGAGTTAAGAGCAATATTCAATGCTCTTCTAGCTTGGCCTCAGTTAGCAACACTGAGGTTCATCAGATTTCAGTCGGACAACATCACTACTGTGGCTTACATCAACCATCAAGGGGGAACCAGGAGTTCCCTAGCGATGTTAGAAGTCTCAAAGATAATTCGCTGGGCAGAGTCTCACTCTTGCCACCTGTCAGCGATCCACATCCCAAGCGTAGAGAACTGGGAGGCGGATTTTCTAAGTCATCAGACTTTTCATCCAGGGGAGTGGGAACTCCATCCGGAGGTGTTTGCTCAACTGGTCCATCGTTGGGGCAAACCAGAACTGGATCTCATGGCGTCTCGCCAGAACACCAAGCTTCCTTGTTACGGATCCAGGTCCAGGGACCCAGGAGCAACGCTGAAAGATGCTCTAGCAGCTCCTTGGTTCTTCAACCTGGCCTATGTGTTTCCACCGCTTCCTCTGCTCCCTCGACTGATTGCCAAAATCAAACAGGAGAGAGCATTGTTGATTCTGATAGCACCTGCGTGGCCACGCAGGACCTGGTATGCAGACCTAGTGGACATGTCATCTCTTCCACCATGGACTCTGCCTCTGAGGCAGGACCTTCTAATACAAGGTCCTTTCAATCATCCAAATCTAATTTCTCTGAGACTGACTGCATGGAGATTGAACGCTTGATTCTATCAAGGCGTGGCTTCTCCGAGTCAGTCATTGATACCTTAATACAGGCTCGGAAGCCTGTCACCAGGAAAATCTACCATAAGATATGGCGTAAATATCTTTATTGGTGTGAATCCAAGAGTTACTCATGGAGTAAGGTTAGGATTCCTAAGATATTGTCCTTTCTCCAAGAGGGTTTGGACAAAGGCTTATCAGCTAGTTCTTTAAAAGGACAGATCTCTGCTCTGTCTATTCTTTTGCACAAGCGTCTGGCAGAAGTTCCAGACGTCCAGGCATTTTGTCAGGCTTTGGTTAGGATTAAGCCTGTGTTTAAAACTGTTGCTCCCCCGTGGAGCTTAAACTTGGTTCTTAAAGTTCTTCAGGGAGTTCCGTTTGAACCCCTTCATTCCATTGATATTAAACTTTTATCTTGGAAAGTTCTGTTTTTGATGGCTATTTCCTCGGCTCGAAGAGTCTCTGAGTTATCTGCCTTACATTGTGATTCTCCTTATCTAATTTTTCATTCAGACAAGGTAGTTCTGCGTACCAAACCTGGGTTTTTACCTAAGGTGGTTTCTAACAGGAATATCAATCAAGAGATTGTTGTTCCATCATTGTGTCCTAATCCTTCTTCAAAGAAGGAACATCTTTTGCATAATCTGGACGTAGTCCGTGCCTTGAAGTTTTACTTACAGGCTACTAAAGATTTTCATCAAACATCTGCCCTGTTTGTCGTTTACTCTGGACAGAGGAGAGGTCAAAAAGCTTCGGCAACCTCTCTCTCCTTTTGGCTTCGGAGCATAATACGCTTAGCCTATGAGACTGCTGGACAGCAGCCCCCTGAAAGGATTACAGCTCATTCTACTAGAGCTGTGGCTTCCACCTGGGCCTTTAAAAATGAGGCCTCTGTTGAACAGATTTGCAAGGCTGCGACTTGGTCTTCGCTTCACACCTTTTCAAAATTTTACAAATTTTACACTTTTGCTTCTTCGGAGGCTGTTTTTGGGAGAAAGGTTCTACAGGCAGTGGTTCCTTAAGTTTAAGTTCCTGCCTTGTCCTTCCCATCATCCGTGTACTTTAGCTTTGGTATTGGTATCCCACAAGTAATGGATGATCCATGGACTGGATACACTTAACAAGAGAAAACATAATTTATGCTTACCTGATAAATTTATTTCTCTTGTAGTGTATCCAGTCCACGGCCCGCCCTGTCCTTTTAAGGCAGGTCTAAATTTTAATTAAACTACAGTCACCACTGCACCCTATGGTTTCTCCTTTCTCGTCTTGTTTCGGTCGAATGACTGGATATGGCAGTGAGGGGAGGAGCTATATAGCAGCTCTGCTGTGGGTGATCCTCTTGCAACTTCCTGTTGGGAAGGAGAATATCCCACAAGTAATGGATGATCCGTGGACTGGATACACTACAAGAGAAATACATTTATCAGGTAAGCATAAATTATGTTTTTTATTGGGAAGAGGTTCAGGCCTGGTGCCCTCAGTATGGGCCGCCTATTGTACCCTCCCATCTTGGCATTTAGTGTCCTCTATGGCTTGGGTATTGTTTTCCCAAAAGTAATGAATGCAGCTGTGGACTCTCCATTTAAGAAGAAAAACATAAATTATGCTCACCTGATCATTTCCTTTTCTTCTGATGGAAAGAGTCCACAGCTCCTCACCCGTAATTTTATGTGGGGCGTCCTTATTATCTTCTGGCACCTTTCACCCTGATATTTCTTCTACTGTTCCTTGTTCCTCAGCAGAATGACTGGAGGATGAGGGGAGTGGGAGGAGTATTTAAGCCTTTGGCTGGGTTGTCTTTGCCTCCTGGTGGCCACGTTCTTATTTCCCAAAAGTAATGAATGGAGCTGTGGACTCTTTCCATCAGAAGAAAAGGAAATGATCAGGTTAGCATAATTTATGGGGGGGGGGGGGTATTAGTGTAACAGTGCTTATTATTATTAATCTTTTTTTAACTTTATTTGATTGAGGAGGGAGCATTGCATTTGTTTGGTGATGTTGCTTTCTAACTTCATCCTATATGGCAAGAGGAATTTGAGTTTTACTCATGCACAAAATGATTTTTGCATTCAAAAAGTTTTTGGGGTACTAGGTGATAAACCCCCAGACAACACTTTTCTACATATTAAGTCTTTTTAGCTGTAAAATTTGTTACGTGAAAAGGGGAGTAAAAGTTTTAGCTATTGATAATTTGGTTTGTGATCAACCTGGGCTGTTAAGTTTAGGACCTTTTTTTCCACTAAACCGATAATTTAAAAAGTGGCCTATTGTTATAATGTTAACATCGGAAAATGGCTCAACTGTAACTATTTGCATGCCAATGATTAGCAAACAACAGACATTTGCTCCACTCTTAATTCGTCCACATACAGTGGAACTTGTGTGTGTATATATATAGCTTTGGAAAAGATTGAGACCCCTGCAAAATGATCAGTTTCTCTGGTTTTACTATTTATAGGTATGTGTTTGAGTAAAATGAACATTTTTGTTTTGTTCTATAAATTACTGACATTTCTCCCAAATTCCAAATTAAAATATTGTCATTTAGTGCATTTATTTTCATAAAATGACAACTGGTCAAAATAACAAAAAAGATGCAGTGTTGTCAGTCCTGAAATAATACAAAGAAAACAAGTTCATATTTGTTTTTTAAGCAACTCAATACTAATGTTTTAGCATAGCAAGAGTTCAGAAATCAGTATTTGGTGGAATAACCACGATTTTCAATCACAGCCTTCATGCGTCTTGGCATTCTCTCCACCAATCTTTCACATTGCACCACTCCTGGTGCAAAATTTCAAGCAGCTTAGCTTTGTTTGATTGGATTGTGACCATTCATAATAAGAGAAGCCTCAAAACTGAAATATTCTGTATGCACACTATACAGTACTTACTTAGGTACCCCGAAAAACAAATTTAGCACTGAGACTCAAACCATTACCATTATAAATTGACCCTAAAAAGCGACTTTCATCATTACATTATTAAGTTTTAAGTCTAAGGATCATGGTTGCACAAAATTTATGTACATGAACCTTTAAATGTGATCTAGAGATCAGTTTTTGTTCCATGTTGTGCACCATGGCACAAAGATGGCTGCCGTGGTTAAACCAAGTAAAATAAAAAAATGTACAACACATAGAGGTAATCACTAAAAAATATTAAGAAAATTAAAAATGGTCACGCAACATATATGTTGGAACACTTGAGATGGATTGACCCTTATCTAGTACATAGAGGCGACAGCTATGAGGCAGCTAGATTGCAATATCTACCTGTGTGCTTTCTACCTTCCCTAGCATATCATGAGCTTTATTCTGCCAGCTGATTAATACTAAATGGAAATACTGGCTTATGTTTGCTCGCACTTGGGTTTATGTACAAGGCTGTATTGGGAAGAAAAACAGAAAGTGTTTGTCTTGCAGCAGTGATTGCACTTTATATCAACCAGTGACAAAGCACAGGAAGTAATGCATTGTTTGAAGATAGTAATAAAACTGTCGCTCATAGTTAAGATTTGAAATGATAAAATAAAGTCTTTGAAAATTAATGTTACAAGTGGTAAGGATGATTGCTCATTCATTGTTATCCTACTTTAGCCTTCACAGCTACTGTACTAAATCTCTTTCTGCAACCCATTTATGCCAAACCTTCATGAACATGGTGTTGTTTGTATATTTATGTAATATATATAGTGTTTGTATGTAAATATATTAAAATCTTAAAGTCTTTAGTGCCTTAAAGAACAATATTCTAATAATTTGACATCTTTATTTGTATGTTACAGAGATTTTTTGTCCTGGATAATGGGATTCTCAAGTATTCCAAATCGCCAATTGATGTAAGTGCTGTTGTTATATATTTTGTTTTAATAATTATTTATATGGCGTCATGTAACCCAGCATGTAATTTATGTTTCAGCAAAATTGTCTAGCGAATAACATTTTGAATACAGTTCTTACTCAGTGTGTGTGTGCATCAAATTCCTATAAATGTAGTAAATTGAGTAATTAATGAGCGAAGAAAATTAAGATGAAAATTAAGATGAGTAATAATAATCTGCTTTACTTGCATTTTTAAGGCTTCTTGAGAGCATTGTGAAAGGCTTCAAACATTTCAGAAACAAAATGCGCCTATACCATTCTTAGATGTTTTTCTTTCATTATAAAATTAATTATGTTGCTTATATTATATGCCCGATTCATGACATTGCATACATTAAAGTCAATAAATCCCTGCTTACATAATTCAAACAATCAAAGTACACTGATGATCTTGTTAAAAAAATAACTATCATTAAAAACAGCATTTAATATTTATTCTGTATCTTAATTATGCTAGAGATTATATTAATAGTTAATTAAAAATATTTTAAGATCTAAGTGGCTCATTAATAATCAGTACCTCAAAGGGTTTATAGTCATGATTAGGGGTTTTGTCTTCTTTTAAAGATTTTGACTATACATCATGACATTTTTTTTTAACTAGAATAATGATTGAGCTATGAACTATGTTCCTGAAATAGCACATTATGTTAATTTATAACGCAACTCTGGATTAATTATTTATTCAAATAACTCTCCAGCTTCTATGTTATTTTATGGTACTGGTTCAGTAAAGCGTGCAAGATTTCTCCTAATACAAACAGAAATAGGAGCAGTCTGCCAGGAATGAACAGCTCAGTGGTTTGTTCTATGGTCTGGTTAACACCTGGGAATATCTTTTTTTGTCTGATCCCTCCTAACAAGTTCAGTCCAGCCCTAATATACCAGACAATTCTTCTCTGAACAAGGGAAATGACATCCCAAGTTTATCATTTCGGCCTTCTTTGGTCTTTTTTAGTGAGGGGCAGCCATATCCCTCAAAGACCATTGGGCAAGGAGCCCACGTCTGGTTTCCCCCATCACCCTTGTATTAATGTGAAGAAACAGAATCCACAAATATAATATATATGGTTATTCTTATTAATTAATAAAAGGGTAAATACCACACTGAAATTACGCAGCAGGCAATATATTTGCAAGTCTGCTGTGTTTTAAACCACATTCCCTCAGAGATGCTTGTTGCAACCACACAAGGTTTATATATTCATTCTTTCCTTATGAGCCACCTGTAGAACTTGGCAAGAGAGATAACTATTGATTTATCAATAAAATATTTGTCAAGAAACATTAAGCTACTTCATCACCAAGACAAATATGTAGTGAGTAAGAAAAATAGTTATTGAGTTTAACTCATATTTGTAAAGTTACATATTTTCCTCTCTCATATATTAACTTATATGCAATTAATATTTGTATGAATAGTTTTGTGTCATTCATAAAAGGTTGTACTAGGTTTTAAATTATTATATAGCACTCACCACCTTCAACTTGCTATTGCCCGGGTGCACTTAAGAATAAATAGATATTTTCCATAAAGTAGAATAAGTTACTCACAGGATTTACAAAATCCAAAATTATTAATCTGAAGGCATAAAACAAAGGTTTCAGCTCCCTCTGGAGCCTTTGTCAAGACCAGCACATCCACCAACAAAAAACTGTGATAGAGTCCTGTGAGACATCTGCCAGGATTTAATGAAATAGCAACACAGTAGTATTCAATAATTCAAACTCACTTTCACTTTAAGTGAAATTACTTTTTATTGATGACATTTGGTGAGATTGTGGGAACAAAATCTCCTTCCTCAATCCAAGTCAATGAGTACTATTTAAAACCCAAACTCTACCCCCCAGTGTGCAAAAACCACCTAGCTGGTTGTCATGGTACCCCCACCCCCCAAACATGAATGATAAACATTGTGAGGCATACCAAGGTACATAGATAATGCAATTCAATTAGTCACAACATGGGGTCAAACAAAGTTAGATGGACATAATTAACTACCACATACCCAGTAAATGTAATCAGACAATGTATTTCCTCTATTTAATTAAGTACTCCAATAAACTAATTGATTAACTACATCCAAGCATCACAGATATTACACTATGTGGGTTGGTAAGTAAATATTGATCCTAATAATCTCATGGGGTGAGAGCCTTATTTGTGTGTATAGCTCATGATATACCGTGGTACAGGTCATCCCTAATGGGGCATGATAAACATCTGTACTGCTGCCCTACTAGATATAGCATCAATGGGCTGGGGGCAACTATAAGGGTGGAATTACCACATCAATTTATACTAGTGGTGAAACGAACATTGGTCCAGATACACACTTAAAGGTACATGGAAAAATAGATGATACAATTTTTTTTTATATCTTTAGTTATAATCCAACAGTGTACTTAATTTAAGCAATTCAAAATTACATTTCCATTGCACCTCGCAGGGTGTCTTGAGTAATCAAAAATGAAGAGAGACGTAATCAAACAATATATTAAAACACTATGTATCAGCCTTGTCTTTTTTAACTATAATTCAAATATAATTAAATCCATCAGATTCCTTATTAAACTGTTGGGGTATTTTAAATTAATTAACCAATTGACCCAACCAAGGAATAACCCACAACAAGACATACAAAACACAACAAAACAAAACACAGGGAAAAAAAAAGGGGGGGGGGGGGAGAAGAAAAAAAATAAACAAAATTAGTAAACAGGATACTTGTGTAGAAACAAGGAATTACCATACTCCCAGAAAAAACAATTTTGAGTGTCTAAATGGGTATATTAAATGATAAATTTCGTTAGTTGGGAAGGTTTTAATAAATAATCAACATTTCATGTTACTTACATCTCGTACGTCATTTATATTTGTATCAAACTGTTCCAGTATACACAGTTTCTTCATACAATTCCTGATCTCCGGGATACTGGGGATCACAGTTACTTTCCATTTTTTTAAAATTCTGTATCTGGCAGCTAATATAGCCATATTAGTAATTTTCTTCTTACTAAGTGAGTTTTGTTCTTCTGTTCCAAGAAATACTATATGAGCCAATGTAAGAACCAAAGGGGAGATTCCCAGCACTTTATTCAACCAGGATTTTTGGACAGTCCCATATCATATGCCAAAGGTTGGCCGATGATAGTGAGCATTTTGGGCACTTATTAAAGTGAGAGTTCCCACATTTAAACCCCTTATCGGGCAAATAATATGTCATATAAAGCAATTTGATGTGGGATTCTCTCCATGTAGTAGAGAAAGTAGCATGCGTAACTTCAATAATGGATGATTGTATATGACTAGTTTCTACCGTCCTTGGTGATAGGGCTAATGCCCATTTAGAAGAGATTTTTCCGAGATTGATAGGACCTTTAATGGAAATAAGAGATTGATAACATATAGAGATAGACATATGCCCGTTCTTGGCTAATATGAGCCAATTTTCCAGGGCCCCCAATAAGCAGTTCCAACCAGACTCATTAATTAACTTCCAGTCATAATGTCTTAACAGTAGGTAAGCATAGAAATCTTTTTGAGGAAGGTTACATTCACTCCTAAGAGAAGCAAAAGATTTAATGCATCTTCTTTCTTTATCTAATAAGTTAATAACCTTAACAAAGCCTAAGTTATGCCACCTTTGGAATAATGCTGATTGCAACCCTGCCTGAAATTGGGGGTTCCCTTTCAATGGTAAATATTTAGAGACCCTTCCATCCAGTTCCAGAAGATTACAAATCTTCCGCCATGCCTGAATTGGATTAATGATAGACCTACATTTTTTTTTACATCGTCTGGCATTTCCCTGTTATTAGTATGTATTAAAACTGTAGGAAGGAATGGAAAAGTTATATTATTCTCCAATTCATTATCCGTTACCTAATCTCTAGAGAAAATCCAGTCGGTCACTATTCGTGCCAAAAATACATAATTATAAAGCTGAAGGTCGGGTAAAGCACAACACCCATATTTCTCCAACATAGGTGTGTCCGGTCCACGGCGTCATCCTTACTTGTGGGATATTCTCTTCCCCAACAGGAAATGGCAAAGAGCCCAGCAAAGCTGGTCACATGATCCCTCCTAGGCTCCGCCTACCCCAGTCATTCTCTTTGCCGTTGTACAGGCAACATCTCCACGGAGATGGCTTAGAGTTTTTTAGTGTTTAACTGTAGTTTTTATTATTCAATCAAGAGTTTGTTATTTTAAAATAGTGCTGGTATGTACTATTTACTCTGAAACAGAAAAGAGATGAAGATTTCTGTTTGTATGAGGAAAATGATTTTAGCAACCGTTACTAAAATCCATGGCTGTTCCACACAGGACTGTTGAGAGGAATTAACTTCAGTTGGGGGAACAGTGAGCAGTCTTTTGCTGCTTGAGGTATGACACATTCTAACAAGACGATGTAATGCTGGAAGCTGTCATTTTCCCTATGGGATCCGGTAAGCCATTTTTATTCAGACAGTAAATAAGGGCTTCACAAGGGCTTATTAAGACTGTAGACATTTTCTGGGCTAAATCGATTCATATATTACACATATTTAGCCTTGAGGAATCATTTAATCTGGGTATTTTTGTTAAATAATATCGGCAGGCACTGTTTTAGACACCTTATTCTCTAGGGGCTTTCCCTAATCATAGGCAGAGCCTCATTTTCGCGCCGGTATTGCGCACTTGTTTTTGAGCAGCATGACATGCAGTCGCATGTGTGAGGAGCTCTGATACATAGAAAAGACTTTCTGAAGCTTCCAAATTTGGTGTGCAATACTTTTAAGGCTTTAAGACACTGTGGTGAAATTTTGGTGAATTTTGAACAATTCCTTCATACTTTTTCGCAATTGCAGTAATAAAGTGTGTTCAGTTTAAAATTTAAAGTGACAGTAACGGTTTTATTTTAAAACGTTTTTTGTACTTTGTATTAAGTTTATGCCTGTTTAACATGTCTGAACTACCAGATAGACTGTGTTCTGAATGTGGGGAAGCCAAGGTTCCTTCTCATTTAAATAAATGTGATTTATGTGACACTGAAAATGATGCCCAAGATGATTCCTCAAGTGAGGGGAGTAAGCATGGTACTGCATCATTCCCTCCTTCGTCTACACGAGTCTTGCCCACTCAGGAGGCCCCTAGTACATCTAGCGCGCCAATACTCCTTACTATGCAACAATTAACGGCTGTAATGGATAATTCTATCAAAAACATTTTAGCCAAAATGCCCACTTATCAGCGTAAGCGCGACTGCTCTGTTTTAGATACTGAAGAGCATGAGGACGCTGATGATAATGGTTCTGAAATGCCCCTACACCAGTCTGAGGGGGCCAGGGAGGTTTTGTCTGAGGGAGAAATTTCAGATTCAGGGAAAATTTCTCAACAAGCTGAACCCGATGTGATTACATTTAAATTTAAGTTGGAACATCTCCGCGCTCTGCTTAAGGAGGTATTATCCACTCTGGATGATTGTGAGAATTTGATCATCCCAGAGAAACTATGTAAAATGGACAAGTTCCTAGAGGTCCCGGGGCTCCCAGAAGCTTTTCCTATACCCAAGCGGGTGGCGGACATTGTAAATAAAGAATGGGAAAGGCCCGGTATACCTTTCGTCCCTCCCCCCATATTTAAAAAATTGTTTCCTATGGTCGACCCTAGAAAGGACTTATGGCAGACTGTCCCCAAGGTCGAGGGAGCGGTTTCTACTTTAAACAAACGCACCACTATACCCATAGAAGATAGTTGTGCTTTCAAAGATCCTATGGATAAAAAATTAGAAGGTTTGCTTAAAAAGATGTTTGTTCAGCAAGGTTACCTTCTACAACCAATTTCATGCATTGTCCCTGTCACTACAGCCGCGTGTTTCTGGTTCGATGAGCTAGTAAAGGCGATCGATAGTGATTCTCCTCCTTATGAGGAGATTATGGACAGAATCCGTGCTCTCAAATTGGCTAATTCTTTCACCCTAGACGCCACTTTGCAATTGGCTAGGTTAGCGGCGAAGAATTCTGGGTTTGCTATTGTGGCGCGTAGAGCGCTTTGGTTGAAATCTTGGTCAGCGGATGCGTCTTCCAAGAACAAACTCCTTAACATTCCTTTCAAGGGGAAAACGCTGTTTGGCCCTGACTTGAAAGAGATTATCTCTGATATCACTGGGGGTAAGGGCCACGCCCTTCCTCAGGATAGGTCTTTCAAGGCCAAAAATAAACCTAATTTTCGTCCCTTTCGTAGAAACGGACCAGCCCCAAGTGCTACGTCCTCTAAGCAAGAGGGTAATACTTCTCAAGCCAAGTCAGCCTGGAGACCAATGCAAGGCTGGAACAAGGGAAAGCAGGCCAAGAAACCTGCCACTGCTACCAAGACAGCATGAAACGTTGGCCCCCGATCCGGGACCGGATCTGGTGGGGGGCAGACTCTCTCTCTTCGCTCAGGCTTGGGCAAGAGATGTTCTGGATCCTTGGGCACTAGAAATAGTCTCCCAAGGTTATCTTCTGGAATTCAAGGGGCTTCCCCCAAGGGGGAGGTTCCACAGGTCTCAATTGTCTTCAGACCACATAAAGAGACAGGCATTCTTACATTGTGTAGAAGACCTGTTAAAAATGGGAGTGATTCATCCTGTTCCATTAGGAGAACAAGGGATGGGGTTCTACTCCAATCTGTTCATAGTTCCCAAAAAAGAGGGAACGTTCAGACCAATCTTAGATCTCAAGATCTTAAACAAGTTTCTCAAGGTTCCATCGTTCAAAATGGAAACCATTCGAACAATTCTTCCTTCCATCCAGGAAGGTCAATTCATGACCACAGTGGATTTAAAGGATGCGTATCTACATATTCCTATCCACAAGGAACATCATCGGTTCCTAAGGTTCGCATTCCTGGACAAGCATTACCAGTTCGTGGCGCTTCCTTTCGGATTAGCCACTGCTCCAAGGATTTTCACAAAGGTACTAGGGTCCCTTCTAGCGGTGCTAAGACCAAGGGGCATTGCAGTAGTACCTTACTTGGACGACATTCTGATTCAAGCGTCGTCCCTTCCTCAAGCAAAGGCTCACACGGACATAGTTCTGGCCTTTCTCAGATCTCACGGATGGAAAGTGAACGTGGAAAAGAGTTCTCTATCTCCGTCGACAAGGGTTCCCTTCTTGGGAACAATAATAGACTCCTTAGAAATGAGGATTTTTCTGACAGAGGCCAGAAAAACAAAACTTCTAAACTCTTGTCAAACACTTCATTCCGTTCCTCTTCCTTCCATAGCGCAGTGCATGGAAGTAATAGGTTTGATGGTAGCGGCAATGGACATAGTTCCTTTTGCGCGCATTCATCTAAGACCATTACAACTGTGCATGCTCAGTCAGTGGAATGGGGACTATACAGACTTGTCTCCGAAGATACAAGTAAATCAGAGGACCAGAGACTCACTCCGTTGGTGGCTGTCCCTGGACAACCTGTCACAAGGGATGACCTTCCGCAGACCAGAGTGGGTCATTGTCACGACCGACGCCAGTCTGATGGGCTGGGGCGCGGTCTGGGGATCACTGAAAGCTCAGGGTCTTTGGTCTCGGGAAGAATCTCTTCTACCGATAAATATTCTGGAACTGAGAGCGATATTCAATGCTCTCAAGGCTTGGCCTCAGCTAGCAAAGGCCAAGTTCATACGGTTTCAATCAGACAACATGACGACTGTTGCGTACATCAACCATCAGGGGGGAACAAGGAGTTCCCTGGCGATGGAAGAAGTGACCAAAATCATTCAATGGGCGGAGACTCACTCCTGCCACCTGTCTGCAATCCACATCCCAGGAGTGGAAAATTGGGAAGCGGATTTTCTGAGTCGTCAGACATTACATCCGGGGGAGTGGGAACTCCATCCGGAAATCTTTGCCCAAATTACTCAACTGTGGGGCATTCCAGACATGGATCTGATGGCCTCTCGGCAGAACTTCAAGGTTCCTTGCTACGGGTCCAGATCCAGGGATCCCAAGGCGACTCTAGTAGATGCACTAGTAGCACCTTGGACCTTCAAACTAGCTTATGTATTCCTGCCGTTTCCTCTCATCCCCAGGCTGGTAGCCAGGATCAATCAGGAGAGGGCGTCGGTGATCTTGATAGCTCCTGCGTGGCCACGCAGGACTTGGTATGCAGATCTGGTGAATATGTCATCGGCTCCACCATGGAAGCTACCTTTGAGACGAGACCTTCTTGTTCAGGGTCCGTTCGAACATCCGAATCTGGTCTCACTCCAGCTGACTGCTTGGAGATTGAACGCTTGATCTTATCAAAACGAGGGTTCTCAGATTCTGTTATTGATACTCTTGTTCAGGCCAGAAAGCCTGTAACTAGAAAAATTTACCACAAAATATGGAAAAAATATATCTGTTGGTGTGAATCTAAAGGATTCCCTTGGGACAAGGTAAAGATTCCTAAGATTCTATCCTTTCTTCAAGAAGGATTGGAGAAAGGATTATCTGCAAGTTCCTTGAAGGGACAGATTTCTGCCTTGTCTGTGTTACTTCACTAAAAACTGGCAGCTGTGCCAGATGTTCAAGCCTTTGTTCAGGCTCTGGTTAGAATCAAGCCTGTTTACAAACCTTTGACTCCTCCTTGGAGTCTCAACTTAGTTCTTTCAGTTCTTCAGGGGGTTCCGTTTGAACCCTTACATTCCGTTGATATTAAGTTATTATCTTGGAAAGTTTTGTTTTTGGTTGCAATTTCTTCTGCTAGAAGAGTTTCAGAATTATCTGCTCTGCAGTGTTCTCCTCCTTATCTGGTGTTCCATGCAGATAAGGTGGTTTTACGTACTAAACCTGGTTTTCTTCCAAAAGTTGTTTCTAACAAAAACATTAACCAGGAGATAGTCGTGCCTTCTTTGTGTCCGAAACCAGTTTCGAAGAAGGAACGTTTGTTGCACAATTTGGATGTTGTTCGCGCTCTAAAATTCTATTTAGATGCTACAAAGGATTTTAGACAAACATCTTCCTTGTTTGTTGTTTATTCTGGTAAAAGGAGAGGTCAAAAAGCAACTTCTACCTCTCTCTCTTTTTGGATTAAAAGCATCATCAGATTGGCTTACGAGACTGCCGGACGGCAGCCTCCTGAAAGAATCACAGCTCATTCCACTAGGGCTGTGGCTTCCACATGGGCCTTCAAGAACGAGGCTTCTGTTGATCAGATATGTAGGGCAGCGACTTGGTCTTCACTGCACACTTTTACCAAATTTTACAAGTTTGATACTTTTGCTTCTTCTGAGGCTATTTTTGGGAGAAAGGTTTTGCAAGCCGTGGTGCCTTCCATTTAGGTGACCTGATTTGCTCCCTCCCTTCATCCGTGTCCTAAAGCTTTGGTATTGGTTCCCACAAGTAAGGATGACGCCGTGGACCGGACACACCTATGTTGGAGAAAACAGAATTTATGTTTACCTGATAAATTACTTTCTCCAACGGTGTGTCCGGTCCACGGCCCGCCCTGGTTTTTTAATCAGGTCTGATAATTTATTTTCTTTAACTACAGTCACCACGGTATCATATGGTTTCTCCTATGAAAATATTCCTCCTTAACGTCGGTCGAATGACTGGGGTAGGCGGAGCCTAGGAGGGATCATGTGACCAGCTTTGCTGGGCTCTTTGCCATTTCCTGTTGGGGAAGAGAATATCCCACAAGTAAGGATGACGCCGTGGACCGGACACACCGTTGGAGAAAGTAATTTATCAGGTAAACATAAATTCTGTTTTTCTGGGTAAGGAAAATTTTGCGAGTGAAATTCTGGATTTTCTATCATACCAGATATATTTTCTCAAAGCAGTATTAAATATCCTAATTTCTTTCCGTTTTAAGATCATTGGAGTATTTTGAAATAAGTACAGCATTTTCGGAAAAAGAATCATTTTATACAAAGCTATACGACCTGATATAGAAAGAGGAAGATTTTGCCAATTTTTCATAGTTTCTATGAATTTGTTCAATGTTGGTAGAACATTAAGGCTATACCATTCATCTGGGTTGGAAGATATTACAATGCCCAAGTATTTGAATGAATCAGAAACAATTGTAAAATGTATATTTACCAATGACTCTTTAGTTTGCTTAATCCATAATAATTCAGATTTAGAAGTATTTACCTTATATCCTGAAAACGAGCCAAATTGGTCTATAACTGATAACAACTGTGGTATATTAATCTGAGTATTCATGATGTAAATGAGAATGTCATCGGCATATAAAGCTATCTTAAAGGGACCAAAAAAACTTTCATGATTCAAATAGGGCATGTCATTTTAAACAACTTTCCAATTTACTTTTATCACCAATTTTGCTTTGTTCTTTTGGTATTCTTAGTTGAAAGATAAACCTAGGAGGTTTGTATGCTAATTTCTTAGACCTTGAAGGCCACCTCTAATATAAATGCATTTTGATAGTTTTTCACCACTAGAGGGCATTAGTTCACGTGTTTCATATATGTTGAGCTCATGCACGTGAATTTACCATGGAGTCGGCTCTGATTGGCTAAAATGCAAGTCTGTCAAAAGAACTGAAATAAGGGGGCAGTCTGCTGAGGCTTAGATACAAGGTAATTACAGAGGTAAAACATCTATAATTATAACTGTTGGTTATGCAAAACTGGGGAATTGGTAATTAAGGGATTAGCTATCTTTTAAAACCACAAACATTCTGGTGTTGACTGTCCCTTTAAGCTCTTTCTTACCTATTTTAATACCTTCAATTTGTTGTCTAAAATAGCCAAAGGTTCGATCACGATATCAAAGAGGAGAGGGGAGAGAGTGCACCCCTACCTGGTACCTCTTCCGAGAGTTATGTCTGCGGATATTCTACCGTTGACTACCAGTCTTGTGTGAGCCTTATTGTATAAATTTTCAATACATTTGAGGAACTTAACTTTGAAACCAAATTGGGAATGAGTAAAAAAGAGGTTGTCGTAATGGAATGAATTGAATGCTATTTCTGCATCGATTGAAACAATTGCTATGTCAGGGGTGTCCTACCCCGTCTCCGCTTTTCGATTGTTTTAAAATAGTCGATGGTGACAAAGAGTTCCCATATTTTAGCCGAGGAATTTCTATTAGTCAAAAATCCTGCTTGATTTTTGTGAATTATAGTTGGGGGAAGAGTTTGTAATCTGCGGACCAGGATCGAGTTCAACAATTTTTAATCCGTATTTAACAGGGCTATAGGTCTATAAGATTCTTTCTTAAAGGGACAGTCTACCATAGAATTGTTATTGTTTTAAAAAATAGATAATCACTTTATTTCCCATTCCCTAGTTTTGCGTAACTAACACAGTTATATTAATATACTTTTTACCTCTGTGATTACCTTGTATCTAGGAACCTTCTCCCAGCCCCCTGATCACATGACTGTGACTGTTTATTATCTATTGTCTTAAATTTAGCATTGTTTTGTGCTAAATCTTAAATAACCCCCTGTGCCTGAACACAGTGTTATCTATATGGCCCACGTGTACTTTCTGTCTCTTTGTGTTGAAAAGAGATTTAAAAAGCATGTGATAAGAGGCAGCCCTCAAAGGCTTAGAAATTAGCATATGAGCCTACCTATGTTTAGTTTAAACTAAGAATACCAAGAGAAAAAAGCAAATTTGATGATAAAAGTAAATTGGAAAGTTGATTAAAATTGATTGAATAATGAAAGTTTAATTTATACTAGACTGTCCCTTTAACTGGATCTTTCCCAGGCTTTAAAATAAAAGTAGTAAAAAAAAAGCCGCAAAGTTGGAAGAGGCCGGGTTACCCTCAATATACATGTCGTTAAAAAGCGTAACTAAATGTGGAACAATTAATGGAGATAATATTTTGTAAAACTTATTAGGCAAAGCATCAGGTCCTTAGGCGTTATTTAAGGGAAGTTCCTGAATACTTTTGGTAACTTCTACTTCAGAAATGGGGGAGTTCAAGATTTAATTTGAATCAAATGTTAAAGTCGGACAAGGAATTTTTTCCAGAAGTCTGCACGCTCCTGTTTGTTTGACAGTTTGAAAGAATAAAGAGTTTGATAATAATCTAAAAAATTTTTTAGTGTATCTTCTGGCTTCATAAACATTTTACCATCATTTTAAAGGGTTTCAATCAAAGCTGAGCCTTTGGCCCCTAGTTATCAAGCCGTCAACCTCAAATACGCTGGAATTCCGCAGCGTATTTGTAGCAAGGCTGATTCGCCTTAGTTATCAAGCCCTGCTGCCCGGCAAAAGTAGAATTCAGTGACGTAAGCTTCGATCCACCGGGCTCAGTTCGACACAGATCGATTCTTACGTCACTCCAGATGTTCCGAACACAAGTTTGGCACAATCTGACTACTTTTACTAGTTATCAAAAAACTAGCAGGTACGCTCGGCACTTTTCTGGCCCAGCGTACCTGGTTTTCAATCCACCGTCCTGGAGGCAGCGGATCCCATAGGAATCAATGGGGGTCTGACCATAGCGAAAGCTCATGTTCGCTGCTGCCCGACATCCCATTGATTCCTATGGGAAATGTGTACACCTAACACCCTAACATGTACCCCGAGTCTAAACACCCCTAATCTGCCCCCCCTACACCGCCGCAACTAAATACATTTATTACCCCCTAAACCGCCGCACCCGGACCCCGCCGCAACCGGACCCCGCCGCAACCTACATTATACATATTAACCCCTAATCTGCTGCCCCCTATACTGCCGCAACTAAATAAAGTTATTCCCCCCTAAACCGCCGCTCCCGGACCCCACCGCAACTATAATAAATATGTTAACCCCTAAACCGCCGCTCCCGGACCCCGCCACCACCTACATTATACCTATTAAGCCCTATCCTGCCCCCCCCCTACACCGCCACCTATAATAAATTTATTAACCCCTATCCTGCCGATCCCGGATCCCGCCGCAACAAAATAAATTGTTTAACCCCTAAACCGCCGCTCCCGGACCCCGCTGCCACCTATATTAAACTTATTAACCCCTAATCTGCCCCCCCACACCGTCGCCACCGATAATAAATTTATTAAGCCCTAAACCTAAGTCTAACCCTAACACCCACCTAACTGAGCTGATTTCTTTGGGGCATGCCCCGCAAAAGGCCCTTTTAAGGGCTGGTAAGGTAATAGAGCTGTCAACTTTTTAATGTAGAATAGGGTAGGGCATTTTTTTATTTTGGGGTCTTTGTTATTTTATTAGGGGGCTTAGATTAGGTGTAAGTAGCTTAAAATTGTTGTAATATTTTTTAAATGTTTGTAACTTATTTTTTTTTATTTTTTGTAACTTAGTTTTTTTATTTTTTGTACTTTAGTTAGTTTATTTAAATGTATTTAATCGTAGGTATTTGTAGTTAATTCATTTAATTTATTTAATGATAGTGTAGTGTTAGGTTTAATTGTAACTTAGGTTAGGATTTATTTTACAGGTAATTTTGTATTTCTTTTAGCTAGGTAGATATTAAATAGTTAATAACTATTTAATAACTATTCTAACTAGCTAAAAGAAACACAAAGTTACCTGTAAAATAAATATAAATCCTAAAATAGCTACAATGTAATTATTAATTACATTGTAGCTATCTTAGGGTTTATTATACAGGTAAGTATTTAGTTTTAAATAGGAATCATTTATTTAATGATAGTGTAGTGTTAGGTGTAATTGTAACTTAGGTTAGTTTTTATTTTACAGGTAAATTTCTCTTTATTTTAGCTAGGTAGCTATTAAATAGTTATTAACTATTTAATAGCTATTGTACCTAGTTAAAATAAATTGAAATTTGCCTGTAAAATAAAAATAAATCCTAAAATAGATACAATATAATTATTATTTATATTGTAGCTATATTAGGGTTTATTTTAAAGGTAAGTATTTAGTTTTAAATAGGATTAATTTAGTTAATAAGAGTTATAATATTTAGATGTATTTAATTAATATTTAAGTTAGGTGGGTGTTAGGGTTAGACTTAGGTATAGGGATTAACATATTTATTATAGCTGCGGCGGTGTAGGGGGGCAGGATAGGGGTTAATAAATTTATTATAGGTGGCGGCGGTGTAGGGGGGGCAGGATAGGGGTTAATAAATTTATTATAGGTGGCGACGGTGTAGGGGGGGGCAGATTAGGGGTAAATAAGTTTAATATAGGTGGCGGCGGGGTCCGGGAGCGACGGTTTTGGAGTTGAACAATTTATTTAGTTGTGGTGGTGTCCGGGATCGGCAGGATAGGGGTTAATAAATGTATTATAGGTGGCGGCGGTATGGGGGGGGCAGGATAGGGGTTACTAGGTATAATGTAGGTGGCGGTGGGCTCCGGGAGCGGCGGTTTAGGGGTTAATACATTTATTATAGTTGCGGCGGGGTCTAGGGGCGGCGGTTTAGGGGTTAATAACTTTATTTAGTTGCAGGGGGCTCCGGGGGCGCCGGTATAGGGGGTAGGACAGTGTAGTTTAGTGTGAGTGCTTAGTGACAGGGGTATCAATAAAGCTGGGAAAAAGCCAAAGAACAGCGAGATCGGATGAGTGATAACTATCACAGTTTTTGACAGCTTTTTTGATAACTTTGGCGAGCGTATTCAGGTCCGCGGCGGCGATGTGAGGCGAGCTTAGGCGGGCGTATTGGGGCCGGCGATGGCAGGTAAGTAGACACGTTGATAACTAGGCCTCTTTGTCTCGATTAACTAAGTTGGCAAGGAGTTTTCCTGCTTTGCTACCATATCTAAGAAGTTTAGCTTGGAATTTTAACTCTTTCTGGGTAGATCTATGAATAAGGTAAGTATCTCTTTCCTTTTTAGCTCTTGTATATCTAGCCCATGCTTCTGGTATTTTCTCTAACAAATAACGATTATATGTGTTAGATAATGCTTTCAAAATTATACCCAGTAAATGTAATCAGACAATGTATTTCCTCTATTTAATTAAGTACTCAAATAAACTAATTGATTAACTACATCCAAGCAACACAGATATTACACTATGTGGGTTGGTAAGTAAATATTGGCCCTAATAATCTCATTGGGTGAGAGCCTTATTTGTGTGTATATCTCATGATAAATTTAGAGTGTCACTGTGGTACAGGTCATCCCTAATGGGGCAGGATAAACATCTGTACTGCTGCCCTCCTAGATATAGCATCCATGGGCTGGGGGCGTCTGCAAGGGTGGAATTACTAAATTAATTTTTACTAGTGGTAAAACCGTAATAGGGGTAGGGGCATGAACGAACATTGGTCCAGATACACCCTTAAAGGTACATGAAAAACAAATATTTTCTTTCAGATAGATGATGTAAATTAGTTTCCCATTTTCTTTTATTATCATAGTAACATAGTAGATGACGTTGAAAAAAGACAGAAGTCCATCGTGTTCAAATCTACTATACTTACAAAAAGATCCAGTTAAGCTTAAATTAAACCCATTAAAAATGTGACCCATTTAACACATGCAATCACATCCCTGAATTCTGTTTCTAGACAGAAATGTATCCAAACCGTTTTTTAATGTATCAAAGGCATTGGCATTCACTAATGAGTTCCACAATTCTATTGCTCTTACAGGGAAAAAAACTTTTCTGTTGTAAGGGATTAAATCTCCTTTCCTCCAGCCTTAAATTGTGTTTCTGCCATTTTTGTATATGGGCCTTGAATATATGTATATAAAGTAATCATGTCACCACTCATGCGCCTTTTTTCTAGAGAAAACAGACCCAGTTTGGTTAACCTCTCCTCATAGCTTAAAGGGACAGCCAACACCAGAATTTTTATTGTTTAAAAAGAAAGATAATCCCTTTATTACCCATTCCCCAGTTTTGCTTAACCAACACTGTTCTATTAATATACTTTTTACCTACCTTGGGCGCGATCCGATATCGATCGCAGTTTGCGGCGCAAGCGAGGGAACCGGCGTCGCCCGCAGTTTCAGCTCGCAACTCGAGCCATCCCATATATAGGTCGCCGTCAGATGCTAACGTGCCGTAAGTCTCACAAACCAGCGATGTCCAGAAATCTGCGTAAGTACAAATTTCTGGCGTCGCCAGTGACTTGCGCCACGTTAGAAACTGCCGGCGCCTATAAAACCTGACTAAAATTTAAAACACCCGCACTGTCTAACACGCCTCCCTAACATAGCCCGCACTGTCTAACACGCCTCCCTAACATAGCCCGCACTGTCTAACCCTCTATCCGCTATCCCCCCTCACTAGCCTAACAATAAAAAAGCTATTAACCCCTAAACCGCCGCTCCTTTACCCCGCCGCAACCTAATAAAGTTATTAACCCCTAAACCGCCGCTCCCGTACCCCGCCGCCAGCTATATTATATCTATAACCCCCTAAATTGAGCCCCTAACACCGCCGCCATCTATATTAAAATTATTAACCCCTAATGTAAGCCCCTTACACCGCCGCCATCTCTATTAAAATGATTAACCCCTAATTTAATCTACCTACCCCGCCGCCAGCTATGTTATCTATATTAACCCTAAGTATATTATAGTTAATATAGTTATTACATTATATATATTAACTATATTAACCCTAATTATATTAGGGTTAATATAGTTAATATAGTTACTATAGTATTTATATTAACTATATTAACTCTATCTAACCCTAACTAAATTTATATTAAATTAATCTAATTCATTTATAAACTAAAATATTCCTATTTAAATCTAAATACTTACCTATAAAATAAACCCTAAGATAGCTACAATATAATTAATAATTACATTGTAGCTATGTTAGGGTTAATATTTATTTTACAGGTAAATTGTTAATTATTTTTACTAGGTATAATAGATATTAAATAGTTATTAACTATTTAATATCTACCTAGTTAAAATAATTACCCAATTACCTGTAAAATAAATCCTAACCTAAGTTACAAATACACCTACACTATCAATAAATGTAATAAACTACAAACATCTATCTAAAAATACAATTAAATTAACTAAACTAAATTACAAAAAAAAAAAAACACTAAATTACAAAAAATAAAAAAAAGATTACAAGATATTTAAGCTAATTACACCTATTCTAAGCCCCCTAATAAAATAATAAACCCCCAAAATAAAAAAAATTCCCTGCCCTATTCTAAATTTAACAAATTTCAAAGCTCTTTACCTTACCAGCCCTTAAAAGGGCCTTTTGTGGGGCATGCCCCAAAGAATTCAGCTCTTTTGCATACAACAAATACAATACCCCCCCCCCCATTACAACCCACCACCCACATACCCCTATTCTAAACCCACCCAAACCCCCCTTAAAAAAGCCTAACACTACCCCCCTGAAGATCTCCCTACCTTGTCTTCACCACACCGGGCCGAACTCCTGATCCGATCCGGGCGATGTCATCCTCCAAGCGGCAAAGAAGAATTCTTCCTCCTGGCGACGTCTTCCTCCAAGCGGCAGCAAAGTCTTCATTCTTCCGGCGGCATCTTCAATCTTCTTTCTTCGCTCCGCCGCCGCGGAGCATCCATCCCGGCCGACTGCTGAACTTGGAATGAGGTACCTTTAAATGACGTCATCCAAGATGGCGTCCGCCGAATTCCGATTGGCTGATAGGATTCTATCAGCCAATCGGAATTAAGTTAAAAAAATCTGATTGGCTGATTGAATCAGCCAATCAGATTCAAGTTCAATCCGATTGGCTGATCCAATCAGCCAATCAGATTGAGCTCGCATTCTATTGGCTGATCGGAACATGCCCCAGCTGATCGGCATGCCCCACAAAAGGCCCTTTTAAGGGCTGGTAAGGTAAAGAGCTTTGAAATTTGTTAAATTTAGAATAGGGCAGGGAATTTTTTTTATTTTGGGGGTTTATTATTTTATTAGGGGGCTTAGAATAGGTGTAATTAGCTTAAATATCTTGTAATCTTTTTTTTATTTTTTGTAATTTAGTGTTTGTTTTTTTTTGTAATTTAGTTTAGTTAATTTAATTGTATTTTTAGATAGATGTTTGTAGTTTATTAAATTTATTGATAGTGTAGGTGTATTTGTAACTTAGGTTAGGATTTATTTTACAGGTAATTGGGTAATTATTTTAACTAGGTAGATATTAAATAGTTAATAACTATTTAATATCTATTATACCTAGTTAAAATAATTAACAATTTACCTGTAAAATAAATATTAACCCTAACATAGCTACAATGTAATTATTAATTATATTGTAGCTATCTTAGGGTTTATTTTATAGGTAAGTATTTAGATTTAAATAGGAATATTTTAGTTTATAAATGAATTAGATTAATTTAATATAAATTTAGTTAGGGTTAGATAGAGTTAATATAGTTAATATAAATACTATAGTAACTATATTAACTATATTAACCCTAATATAATTAGGGTTAATATAGTTAATATATATAATGTAATACCTATATTAACTATAATATACTTAGGGTTAATATAGATAATATAGCTGGCGGCGGGGGTAGGTAGATTAAATTAGGGGTTAATCATTTTAATAGAGATGGCGGCGGTGTAAGGGGCTTACATTAGGGGTTAATAATTTTTATATAGGTGGCGGCGGTGTAAGGGGTCAGATTAGGGGATAGATAAGGTAGATGGCGGCGGTTTTAGAGGTTCACAGTAGGGGGTTAGTTTATGTAGATGGCGGCGGGGTCCGGGAGCGGCGGTTTAGGGGGTAATAACTTTATTAGGGATTTCGGGGGGGGGGATCGCGGTTGACAGGGAGATAGACATTGCGCATGCGTTAGGTGTTAGGTTTATTTTAGCAGATCGCGGTTGACAGGGAGATAGACATTGCGCATGCGTTAGGTGTTAGGTTTATTTTCTAGTTAGTTTAGGGAGTTACGGGGCTCCAATAGTCAGCGTAAGGCTTCTTACGGCTGCTTTTTGTGGCGAGGTGAAAATGGAGTAAGTTTTCTCCATTTTCGCCACGTAAGTCCTTACGCTGCATATTGGATACCAAACTGCGCGGGTTTGGTATACCTGCCTATGGCCCAAAAAACTGCGGGCGACGGCAGAAATATACGGGCGTAACTTCTAGGTTACGCCGTATATGTGATACCAAATCCGCGCAAATATTGGCGTCGCCGGCTTTTGCGGGCGACGATTTATATCGGATCGACCCCCTTGTATCTAAGCCTCTGCAAACTGCCCACTTATTTCAGTTCTTTTGACAGACTTGCTTTTTAGCCAATCAGTGCTCACTCCAGGGTAACTTCATGTGCATGAGCTCAATGTTATCTATATGAAACACGTGAACTAATGCCCTCTAGTGGTCAAAATGCATTCAGATTAAAGGCAGTCTTCAAGGTCTAAGAAATTAGCATATGAACCTCCTAGAATTAGATTTCAACTAAGAATACCAAGAGAACAAAGCAAAATAAAAAGTAAATTGGAAAGTTGTTTAATATTACATTCCCTATTTAAATCATGAAAGTTTTTTTTGAACTTGACTGTCCCTTTAAATTATCCTTCCCCCTTATTTGCTTTGTGTCTCTTTTCTAAACTTTTTCTAGGTCTGCAATGTCTTTTTTTTTTTTAGATCGGTCCCCAGAACTGGACTCTATATACAAGGGCCTCTATTTCTCACAGGTCTTGTGGACCTGATCCGACAGTGGGGATCAGGTCCGCAAGACCTCGCTGAATGCGGAGAGCAAAACGCTCTCCGTATTCAGCATTGCACCAGCAGCTCACAAGAGCTGCTGGTGCAACGCCGCCCCCTGCTGACTCGCGGCTAATCGGCCGCCAGCAGGGAGGTGTCAATCAACCCGATCGTATTCGATCGGGTTGAATTGCGACGATTCCTGTCCTCCTGCTCAGAGCAGGCGGACAGGGTTATGGAGCAGCGGTCTTTAGATCACTGCTTCATAACTGCTGTTTCTGGCGAGTCTTCAGACTCGCCAGAAACACAGGCCATCAAGTTCCATTCGGAGCTTGATAGATAGGCCCCAAGGTGAGGTCTTGCCAGGAATTTATAAAGTGACAGATTTATGCTTTCCTCCCTTGCATCAATGCCTCTTTTTTATCCTTTGTGGAAAAGAATACCTAGGTAGGCTCAGCGACAGCAATGCACTACTGGGAGCTAGCTGCTGATTTTTGGCTGCACATCAATTCCTCTTGTTATTGACACACCTGCTCTGTTCAATTAGCTTCCAGTAGTGCATTGCTGCTCCTGTAACAAAGCATACCAAGAGAATGAAGCAAATTTGATAATAGCAGTAAGCTTTAAAGTTGTTTAAAATGGTATGCTCTATCTGAATCATGAAATAAAAATTTTGGGTTGCATCTGTGTGACAAAAGATTGTAAAATCCAATCTACGTAGGTAGCCAAAGGTTGTAATAGGGAGCCCTGTGCTGAGTCAGTGTGCGCTCCTGGAGGGTTATTCAGGTCTAGTATGTATACAATGGGACTGATAGGATTTTGAGTCATGTGATAGTCAGAGGTAGACTTATCAATTCATCCCTCTTGTTTGCTCCCTAAAAGTGTATTGTTAATCTTCTTCTTAAAGTGACACATATGGTTCCTGGAAATCTTTGTGTATGTATCATCACCTGACAGTTGTAAATATATCTCCCCAGTGTACTGCTTGTAATCAGGTGCGTCCTTATCTGCTGGGCAGATCACTATCTCTGGGTCACTAGTAAGACTCTTAAAGGGATACTAAACCCAAAATTTTTCTTTCATGATTCAGGTAGAGAATACAATATTAAACAACTTTCCAATTTAGTTCTAATAACTAATTTGCTTCATTTTTTAGATGTTCTTTGCTGAAGAAATAGCAATGCACATGAGTGAGCCAATGACAAGAGTGCAGCCACCAATCAGCAGCTACTAAGCCTATCTAGATATGCTTTTCAGCAAATTATATCAAGAGAATGAAGCAAAATAGATAATAGAAGTAAAATAGAAATGTATTTAAAATTGCATGATTTTTCTAAATCATGAAAGAAAAACATTGGGTTTGATGTCCCTTTAATGCCACTCTCTTGTCTACTGCTAAATTAGATCTAGCAGGCACTTTGGGGTTTTGTGTTTTGACTGTAGTAATAAGGGTTGTAAAAAATCTTGATACTTGGGTGGGTATTGCTGGGATCAAATCTACTTTTAGATTTCAGGGGAACTAGCCCCTGTTCTGTTCTGAAGGAAGGGGTATTAAAATCAGTGGTATTAAAATCATCCCTATGACAAGTAGGTACATATTTAGGTCCCTTATTCAGCAAATCCATCTCATCAACAGTCAGATTCCTCTAATATTTATGACTTGTTTAAATAGCACTGTTTGACTTATTATGACATAATGAACAATATAGCGTAGTCTCTAATGTTCAAAGGAAACTGATTTATTAACCCCTTAATGACCGCAGCACTTTTCCATTTTCTGTCCGTTTGGGACCAGGGCTATTTTTACATTTCTGCTGTGTTTGTGTTTAGCTGTAATTTTCCTCTTACTCATTTACTGTACCCACACATATTATATACCGTTTTTTTCGCCATTAAGTGGACTTTCTAAAAATACCATTATTTTCATCATATCTTGTAATTTACTATAAATAAAATTATATAATATGAGGAAAAAATGGAAAAAAAACACACTTTTTCTAACTTTGACCCCCAAAATCTGTTACACATCTACAACCACCAAAAAACACCCATGCTAAATAGTTTCTAAATTTTGTCCTGAGTTTAGAAATACCCAATGTTTACAGGTTCTTTGCTTTTTTTGCAAGTTATAGGGCCATAAATACAAGTAGCACTTTGCTATTTCCAAACCCATTTTTTTCCAAATTAGCGCTAGTTACATTGGGACACTGATATCTTTCAGGAATCCCTGAATATCCCTTAACATGTATATATTTTTTTTTAGAAGACACCCCAAAGTATTGATCTAGGCCCATTTTGGTATATTTCATGCCACCATTTTACCGCCAAATGCAATCAAATAAAGAAAATCGTTCACTTTTTCACAATTTTTTTCACAAACTTTAGGTTTCTCACTGAAATTATTTACAAACAACTTGTGCAATTATGGCATAAATGGTTGTAAATTATTCTCTGGGATCCCCTTTGTTCAGAAATAGCAGACATGTATGACTTTTGTTGTTGCTTTTTGGTAATTAGAAGGACGCTAAATGCCACTGCGCACCACACGTGTATTATGCCCAGCAGTGAAGGGGTTAATTAGGGAGCATGTAGGGAGCTTCTAGGGTTAATTTTAGCTTTAGTGTAGTGTAGTAGACAACCCAAAGTATTGATCTAGGCCCATTTTGGTATATTTCATGCCACCATTTCACCGCCAGATGCGATTAAATTAAAAAAAACGTTAAATTTTTCACAATTTTAGGTTTCTCACTGAAATCATTTACAAGCAGCTTGAGCAATTATGTCACAAATGGTTGTAAATGCTTCTCTGGGATCCCCTTTGTTCAGAAATAGCAGACATATATGACTTTGGCGTTGCTTTTTGGTAATTAGAAGGCCACTAAATTCCGCTGCGCATCACACGTGTATTATGTCTAGCAGTGAAGGGGTTAATTAGGTAGCTTGTAGGGAGCTTGCAGGGTTAATTTTAGCTTTAGTGTAGAGATCAGCCTCCCACCTGACACATCACACCCCCTGTCCCTCCCAAACAGCTCCCTTCCCTCCCCCACCCCACAATTGTCCCCGCCATCTTAAGTATTGGCAGAATGTCTGCCAGTACAAAAATAAAGGGAATCTTTGTTTTTTTTTAAAAAAATTGTATAGCATATTTACATATGCTGCTGTTTAGGATCCCCCTTAGCCCCCAACCTCCCTGATCCCCCCTCAAACATCTCTCTAACCATCCCCCTTTGCCTTTTTGGGGGCCATCTTGGGTACTGGCAGCTATCCCAATTTGCAGAAAAAAATGTTGTTGTTTTTTATTTTTCCCCAGTTTTTTTTTGTAGTGTAGCTTCCCTCCCACATACCAACCCAACACCCCCTGATTTCGCTTTTTATTTTTATTATTACTAGGTTTTAGAACCCTGATTAGCAAATCCTATGGTGCATATTTTCTGTAGTGTAGCGGTTCCCACCCGCTCCCTCCCGTGCACGCCCCCGCCCCCTCCCTATCGTGCACGCGCGCGCGCGCCCCCGGTCATCCCCGCCCACGATCCCGCCCCCCTCCACATCACTGGGCCCATCGATGGCCGCCACGTCGGCTCCCACCCACCAACGATACCGGCCATCGATGTCCGGTGCAGGGAGGGCCACAGAGTGGCTCTCTCTGCATCGGATGGCCATACATGGTTATTGCAGGATGCCTTCATATCGAGGCATCACTGCAATAACCGGAAAGCAGCTGGAAGCGAGCAGGATCGCTTCCAGCTGCTTTCCACACCGAGGACGTGCAGGGTACGTCCTCAGGCATTAACTGCCTTTTTTTTGAGGACGTACCCTGCACGTCCTCGGTCATTAATGGGTTAAAGGGATAGGAAAGTCAAAATTAAACTTACATGATTTAGACAGAGCATGTCATTTTAAGACACTTTTAAATTCACTTCTATTTTCAAATGTGCTTCATTCTATTAGTATGCCTTGTTATAAAATGAATATGCACATATCATACACTAGTGAGAGCTGCTGCTAATTGGTGCCTGCACACATTTGTCTCTTGTGATTGGCTAAATAGATATTTTCAGCTTCCTGTCAGTAGTGCAATGCTGTCCATTCAGCAATGGATAACAAGAGAATGAAGAAAATTTGATAATAGAATTAAATTGGAAAGTTGTTTAAAATTGTATGTTCTATCTGAATCATAAAATAAAATTTTGGGGTTTACTATTCCTTTAAGTATAGAAAAAACAAACACTCTCTCTCTCACACACACAGGGATCTACTATGATTTATACAAATCTACCAGGGTGGATTTGATTTAAATTATTATTTAAATCACTAGCAGTAAGACTGAATTCAAATCTTGGTTTCGATCATAAGGGGAGGAGAGTCCACGGCTTCATTCATGACTATTGGGAATTAAGAACCTAGCCACCAGGAGGAGGCAAAGACACCCCAGCGAAAGACTTAAATACCTCCCCCACTTCCCTCATCCCCCAGTCATTCTTTGCCTTTCGTCACAGGAGAGTGCCGGATTTTCAGAGTAGTCTCTTATGGAGGGTAGTACTCTTCGCAGTGGGACTGGAGTTTTAAGTAGTCCTGTCAGCCTCTCAGTTAGAGCCTGGGTAAAAGTTAGAGTCCGGAGATGCAGGAAGAGTCTTTCTGCGAAACCATCCCGACTCATATTAACAGCTCCATAAGCAATCAGCGTTGACGAGTTTCGCTGCCTGCTTTCTTCACTCAAGTCCATGTCAGGAGCAAGGCTACTAACCTGTCACACTTGAAGGGCCGTGTTCCTGTTCCACGGCGTAGATTCTGCTAAGATCGTTTCATTGTGTCATTGCTGTGTTTTGTGTGAGATGAGGCTCTGGCAATGGGTAGAACTTAAGGTTAATTGAGGAATCTTGGATGCCATTTTTGGCACATTTTCCCCTAGTACAGGGGCAGTCCTGCCAGAAATTCCATGTGACTGGGTGTGGCTATCTATCCTTCCTGTTGATCTGTGGCGCAGGAGACATAGCGGTTTCTTTAGTCCGGGTCCTAGGAGGTGGTGAGTACCCCGGCCATTGGTGGTATAAAGGTGCCTTTTTAATAAATAAAGTTAGTCTATCCAAGCGAGCAAGCGATGGAGGACTCTGATGCATTGGAAGGCTCTCCTTCCTTAATAAAGTCTCATTCCTGTGTTTATTGCGAGGAGGTTCTGGTAGATCAGCCTGCTCAACTATGTTCCACATGCCTTGATAAAGTTACAACATCTAAAATTAAACGGATGTCTAGTACTACTGAGCCGTCCACCTCCAAGGGTTCTTCATTCCGGGAGGTGCATTCCCTACATTCATCTCCGATTGCACATGCAGCGCCCTGGGGTACAACCATTACTCCTTCGTGAGAGATTAGTTAGCTGTCATATTTTGCGGACCAACTGGAATCGGCGGTTTCGAAAGTGATCCATGCCTTACCATGTTCTGCTAAGTGCAAGCGTAGGGTTTATCATAGCGGCCCGGCCCAGGGTTTGTCCTCGCCGACGGGAGATCCAGAGGCTCTATACGATGACGAGGCACACTCCGATTCTTCGGAGGAGATCCCTTCTGGGTCGGAGTCCGTGTCATTTAAACCTCCAGCGGCGGAGGAGCCTGGTTATAAGTTTAGGATGGAGAATTTGTGCTTTCTGCTATGGCAGGTGCTTGCTACTCTGGAGGTTTCGGAACCTAATATACCGGAGGAACCTGCGATTCCTAAGCTTGACATGGTATACGAGGACAGGGTAGTACCTCAGTCTTTCCCGGTTCCCATTAAGATGGCTAACATTTTCAAGAATGAATGGGAGCGATTAGGTTCTTCCTTTTCCCCTTCTTCTTCTTTTAAAAAACTGTTCCCTGTCCTGGACTTTCAGCTTGAGCTGTGGGGGATTATCCTTAAGGTGGATGGGGTTATAGCTACACTCGCGAAGCGGACGACTATTCCCCTCGAGGATAGTTTGTCGTTTAAAGAGCCTATGGATAAAAAGCTGGAAAACATGTTGAGAAAGATGTTTCAGCACACAGGGTTTGTTTTTCAGCCAGCAGTGGCCGTTGTGGGGGTCACTGGAGCTGCAACATATTGGTGTGAATCCCTGTGTGAAACGGTCGAGGGGGAGACATCCATCGACGAGATACAGGAGAAGATTAAGGCGATGAGGATCGCCAATTCTTTCATCTGTGATGCCAATATGCAGATTATTCGCCTGAATGCTAAGGTGTAAGGCTTTTCTGATTTAGCACGCAGGGCTCTGTGGCTAAAATCTTGGTCTGCGGACATGACCTCTAAGGCGAGGCTGCTGTCCTGTTTGGTCCAGGATTGGATTTGATTATATCCACGGTTACGGGAGGCAAGGGAGCTTTCCTACCGCAGGATAAGAAGGCTAAACCTAAAGAATCTACTTTTCGTCCCTTTCGTGCGGACAAGGCCCAACGTCAGCAACCCACCACAAAAGCGGACCAGTCCAAGGGATCTTGGAAGTTGGCTCAATTTTGGAACAAGTCTAAGCAGAGCAAGAAGCCCGCCGAGACGAAATCGGCATGAAGGGGCAGCCCCCGACCAGTCTCCAGAGGGGGGCAGATTATCTCTATTCTCAGGCGCATGGTTGGAGGACGTTCAGGTTCAGGTAGAAGTGGTCTCCCAGGGTTACAGGAATAGGGGTCAGATCCAATCTGCCCAAGGGCAGATTCCTCATGTCAAAACTTCTTTTCTAGAGTGTGTGAGAGATCTCACCTCTCTCGGGGTTATCGTACCAGTACCCCATGCAGAAAGGGGTCTAGGGTACTATTCCAACCTTTTTGTGGTTCCAAAAAAGGAGGGCACGTTCCGCCCAATTCTGGACCTAAAGTGTTTAAACAAGTTTCTGAGTGTTCCATCATTCAAAATAGAAACGATCAGATCTATTCTGCCCCTAATTCAAGAGAGACAGTTCATGACGACCATAGACTTGAAGGACGCTTACCTTCATGTGCTAATCCACAGGGACCACTTCAGGTTCCTAAGATTTGCGTTTCTGGACCAATACTTCCAGTTTGTGGCCCTTCCCTTTGGTCTCTCGATGGCCCCGCGAGTCTTCACAAAGGTTCTGAGGGCGCTGCTTGCAGTGGCCTGATCCAGGGGCATTGCAGTGACGCATTACCTGTACGACATCCTAGTTCAGGTGCCGTCGCTCAGCCTTGCAGGGGATCATTCGAGCGCTCTTCTCCTTTTGCTCCAATCTCACGGTTGGAAAATCATCTCAGGAAAGAGTTCCCTGGTTCCCAGCAACAGGGTGGAGTTCCTTGGTACGATAATAGACTCTATGTCCATGAAGATATTTCTCACAGATCAGCGACGCAGGAAGCTGGCGTCCACCTGTCTTGCCCTTCAGTCCTCCACAAGCCCATTGGTGGCTCAATGTATGGAGGTGATAGGTCTCATGGTTTCAAGCATAGATGTCATCCCATTCGCCAGGTTCCATCTCAGACCCCTTCAGTTGTGCATGTTGAGACAGTGGAACGGTGATCATTCAGATCTATCACAGCTGATATCCATGGATGCTCGGACTCAGAACTCCCTCTCTTGGTGGATTCGTCCGGAGCAGCTGTCCATAGGGACATCCTTCTTGAGACCTTCCCGGGAGATTGTGACCCCGGATGCCAGTGTGTCAGGATGGGGAGCTGTTTGGGCTGCCAGGATGGCACAAGGAAAGTGGTCCAGGGAGGAGTCTCTCCTTTCGATCAACATCCTAGAACTACGACCAATCTACAATGCTCTGAAGGCTTGGCCTTCTCTGGGGTCAGACAGTTTCATCAGATTCCAGACCGACAACATTACCTCGGTGGCTTACATCAACCATCAGGGGGTACGAGGAGCTCCCTCGCGATGAGGGAGGTGTCTCAGATTCTGGAGTGAGTCCCACGACTGCTTGCTCTCAGCGAATCACATTCCGGGCGTGGACAACTGGGAAGTGGACTTTCTCAGCAGACAGTCCTTCCACCTGGGGGAATGGTCTCTTTACCCCGAAGTGTTTGTGGAGATTTGTCACAGATTTGAAACGCCGGAGATAGATCTCATGGCATCCAGACTCAATTGCAAGCTACCTTGATACGGGTCGAGGCCCGGGGATCCCCAGGCAGAGCTGATAGGTGCCTTAGTGGTTCCTTCGGGATTCAGCCTAGCTTACATTACACTTCTACATCACATAGTGGCATGCATCAATCAGGAGCGGGCATCGGCCATTCTGATTGCTCCTTCATGGCCGCGGAGGACGTGGTTTGTGGATCTGGTGGGGATGTCGTCCTCTCCGCCATGGAGGTTACCCTGTCGCGGGGATCTGCTGTCACAGGGTCCAATCTATATTCTCTGAGGCTGACTTCATGGAGATTGAACGCCTAGTCTTAGCCAAGAGAGGCTTTTCTGAAGGTGTGATTGATACTCTAATTCAGGCAAGGAAGCCAGTCACTCGTCGCATCTACCTTAAGGTGTGGAGAACTTACTTGTCCTGGTGTGAGAAACATGGATATCCTTGGCATAGGGTGAAGGTATCAGGATTCTGTCTTTCTCCAAGAGGGTCCGGAGAAGGTTCTTGCCGCTAGTTCCTTAAAGGGACAGATGTTGGCCTTATCAGTGTTGTTGCATAGGAGACTCCCTGAGCTCCCTGACATTCAATCTTTTGTTCAGGCTCTGTCTAGAATCAGGCCTGCCTTTAGACAGTTGGCTCCACCGTGGAGCTTAAACTTAGTCCTTAAGGTTTTGCAGAGGGTTCCATTTGAACCTATGCACTTCATAGACATTAAGATTCTGTCCTGGAAGGTTCTTTTCCTGTTGGCTATTGCATCGGCATGAGTATCTGAGCTAGCTGCCTTGCAATGTGATCCTCCTTATCTGGTGTTTCATGCGGATAAGGCTGTTCTTTGCACTGGGTTGGGATTTCTTCCGAAGGTGGTGTCTAACTGTAATCGGGAAATAGTTGTTCCTTCTTTGTGTCCTAACCCTTTTTCTTCGAAGGAGAGGTTACTTCATAATCTGGATGTGGTTTGTGCCTTGAAGTTCTGTCTTCAGGCTATGAAGGATTTCAGACAGTCTACATCTCTTTTTGTGGTGTATTCTGGGAAGCGCAAGGGGCAAAGGGCCTCTGCGACTTCTTTGTCTTTTTGGTTAAGGAGCTTGATTCGCTTGGCTTATGAGTCAGCGGGACATAAGCCTCCTCAGAGGATCACGGCTCATTCTACTAGAGCCGTGGCTTCGTCTTGGGCCTTCAAGAATGAGGCCTCTATGGAGCAAATTTGTAAGGCGGCTGCCTAGTCCTCCTTACACACTTTTACAAAGTTTTACAAATTTGATGTTTTTGCTTCTGCGGAAGCTGGTTTTGGGAGAAAGGTTTTGCAAGCTGTGGTGCCCTCAGATTAGGCTCTGTCTTTTACCTTCCCGGTTTCATTCAGTGTCCTCTAGAGCTTGGGTATATGTTCCCAATAGTAATGAATGAAGCTGTGGACTCTCCTCCCCTTTAGATGGAAAACATAAATTATAAATTATGCTTACCTGATAATTTCATTTCCATCGAGCAGAGTCCACTGCTCCCTCCCGTATCTCCGTTGGGCGGCCGTAAATGTATTAATCTTCTGGCATCTTTTTTACCGTGATATTTCTCTTACTGTTCCTGGTTCCCTCGGCAGAATGACTGGGGGATGAGGGAAGTGGGGGAGGTATTTAAGGCTTTGGCTGGGGTGTCTTTGCCTCCTCCTGGTGGCCAGGTTCTTATTTCCCAATAGTAATGAATGAAGCCATGGACTTTCCTCCCCTCGATGGAAATAAAATTATCAGGTAAGCATAATTTATGTTTTTCTAAATAAATGTTTCATTTTTCGAATAATAATAATAGTAATAATTCAGATTATTTTTCCAGTTATATAAAAAAATACTGATTTAGTTATATGAATAAAAACAGATCTTTTGCGCTTAAACAACTAGACACGTTCACACTGGAAATATACTAACAAACTAAAATTAGTAGTATTCAATAAAAATTAAATACACTTAATATTTATGCAATAATGAAAAAAACTCTCTTCACTTGAGAATAAAAGGTTTACTTAAAACAGACATTTAAATACAAAGTCCAAATTTTAACTAAATGCTTTTAGAAGTGCAATAAACAAAGCGTATCTCCACTGGCCAGCTCTTATCAAAATATCCTAGGCAGGTATACAAATAATACACATTCCCTTATAGAGAGTGATGAACTGTCTTTTTTAAAACTTCTTTAGATGTCTTTCTTAAGACTCAAAATGGACAGTGTTCCAAACCAACAGACTGCAGTCTGATCATATGTGGCAGAAAAAGTTCCGGAGTACAATCCAACATAAAAGTATCTTCAAGTATACACCTTCCCTCCGTTCTTCACAGATCACTTACCTCCTGTTTTCACTTCAGGTGTTCCTTGTGTGGTGGTGAAGACTTGTATTTGACAGTCCACTTACCAACTTCCCCTGTGTGATTGCGGTCTATAGTGAGAGCTGACTTCTCCGGAGTGGTGCAGTGATTCAAACTGGCGTTCTTCTCGTGTCCCTCGTCGATTCCTTCCGGGTTTGTGACGTCACCTTGTCACGTGATCTTCTTTCAGCAAATCCCTAGATTCATTAAAGGGACACTGTACCCAAAAAATTTCTTTCGTGATTCAGATTGAGCATGACATTTTAAGCAACTTTTTAATTTACTCCTATTATCAAATTTTTTTCATTCATTCATTTTCTTTATTTGAAATGAGAGAATGTAAGTTTAGATGCCGGCCCATTTTTGGTGAACAACCTGGGTTGTCCTTGCTGTTTGGTGGATAAATTCATCCACCAATAAAAAAGTGCTGTCCAGAGTACTGAAACAAAAAAAAAGCTTAGATGCCTTCTTTTTCAAATAATTATAGCAAGAGAATGAAGAAAAATTGATAATAGGAGTAAATTAGAAAGTTGCTTAAAATTGCATGCTCTTTCTGAATTACAAAATAAATTTTTTGGGTACAGTGTCCCTTTAAGCAAACAACATAGTGCTCTGTGTGTTAGATTTTCGGACCTTGAGTACCATCTACGCGTTTCAGCCTTAGCCTTTATCAAGATACTTCTAGTGTGGTCCTTTGCTTCTTTTATAGGTGATACTTCATAAGTAGTTTTTTCTTATTGGAGATTCTAAATGTCAATCAAAACTTTCTGAAAGATGCAGTTTGGTCTTGTCTTGTTTGTTTCTGCAACCTATATAGAGCCCCCGTTATAATACATAGTTATATACCTTAGAAATACATAGATAGATTATTGAATTGAATGAGATTATTGGGAGGTGAACTATCTCCAGTTTAATAGGTTTATATTTGATCAACTTTTCAGCTGTATTTTATTTGAAGGAGCAAAATAATGGTTATTTTAAAGGATTAGAAAAGTTAACATAATATCAACAGATATTAACGTACACAAGGTTCATAAATGATCAAGTAATACATTTGAACGTACTATTTCTCAAAACCGAAGCCTCTAAGACATTTTAAAACATTTTTTAATATATCGATGTGACGTCAAGACTGCCAGCCCCCCAAATAGGGCTGCCCGACTCAATCTCTAAACCACCCATCTGTTTGTAATAAATTACCATATTTTTACTCCCACAACACATGCGCAATTGTTCTGGATCTCTCACGCATGGACACAGCAATAACAGAAGAGCATGGCATTGTGAATGGATTAATGGAATTAATTTGCCAAAAAAAATAAACATTACAGCCATGAATATACAGCCTCATGCTACATAATAAAAAAAATGAATCCTTATTTCAGGAGGAGTAACCTTTGGATTATATTGTACCTTAAATAGAAACTATATTTAGATAAATTTTTCATCAAAAAAACATTTTATTTTCAATCCCATTTAAATAAAAAAAAATCTGATTTAAATTTAAAAAAAATAATTGATTTTTATCCACCCTGCAATCTACTAAGAACATCACAGTTATGAGCCAAATGATATTGTACCATATTAGTAATTCATATGTGCTTTATTGTGTGACCAAATGAGTCTATTACATGAAAATTTCCATTCTCTATAGCAGTGTTTCTAGTAGCATACTGACTATTTACAGGCCCTCACCCTACGTACTTGTTGTCAATGCCATAAATTAATTTGTATATATCATAAACCTCCCATCATCTGAAATGCTGAAGCTTCTAACTTATTTTTATGAACTGCAGAGTGCGTATTACTAGTGTATAGCTATTCTTGCTTCGAAGTAGACAGCCAAAGCTAATCAGTCCTTTCAGGAGGCAGATTGTTGATATTAATTGCCATTTACACAAAAGGTGATACAGATTACGTACTCTGCAATCATTTCTATAAAATGAATCAATAAAGAATAATTTGTAACTGATGGTTCAAGTTTTATCACAGCAGTACACTGTAACCAGAGCTAAACTAAACCTGAGGTATGTTATTTTTAAGATCATTTTTTTTATTTTTTATTAGTACATGAAACATTGACTATTAATCTACTTTTGATTTCAGACTCAGAAAGGTAAAGTACATGGGAGCATTGATGTTGGTTTGTCTGTAATGTCAATCAAGAAGAAGGCTCGCAGAATAGACTTAGATACCGAGGAGAACATATATCATCTTAAGGTAAGTTTCTTGTTTTCAAATTACTTTGCTTTTTCCTTTTTCTTCAAGCTTCTATAACAGATTATAAAATCTCTATTACTGGAATTTAATGTTGTAGTAAATGCTTTGTTATATTTTAGGATATATTTTAGTAAATATATATATATATATATATATATATATATATATATATATACCTATGTATTGCTTCCAAACATGTAATTCAGGCTAAATCAAAACTGTTTAACCAAAGAAAAGGTTCCAAACTGCCAACCTCCAGAGCTTTCTTTTTTGGCTTTTCAATGTTTCACCCTACAATATTCCTCTACCACTGTCTGTTTGCAACAGAGTAGTCTGCTTTGCAGCTGGGTTATTCTTGGGCTCCCTGATTGGATCAAATATTTATGGCTCTGGGTCAGGGTTTCATTTTTAGAATAATAACTTTTCAGATGATTTTTCCAGTTATAACAGAAAATTACTGATTTAGGGCTAGATTACAAGTGGAGCGGTAATTACCACTCTCGCTCGAGCATTAACATTGTTAGAGGTTAACTATTTGTGCATATCGGGTAGCGCTGGTATTACAAGTTAAAAGTAAAAAGTTTACGCTTGCACGAAGCTTGATGCACACAAAAAGTTAACCAGAAGATATGTCGTTCCCGATATCACAGTAACTCCCTTTGAAATCAAAGGAGCAGCGATATTTAAAAAAAACTAACACACTCGCACGTTACCCCCTATCGCAATAAGCCCCTATTCAAATAATCTGTAAACACCTCAACCCCCACCGCAACAAACTCCCTACACTATTAACCCCTAACTGCCACACCCCATCACAAATTAACCCTAACCTATTAACCCCTAACCGCTACACACTCATCGCAAAATACCCCATAACCTATTAACCCCCTAACCACCACACACACCCTTGTTAAATACTTCCTAACAGCTAAGACCCCTAATCTAAGACTCCCTAAGTTACAAAAAAAACCCACTAGCATTACAGAAAAAAGCAACAATGTTATTTTATATACGTTTTTTACTGTAAAGAAGAAACGTTATTTCTGCAGATACAAATTCACAGTTTTGAGACCTACAAAACCAAGAATCTATGATAATATCTTGTAGATAGAAAAAAATACCAAAATAATCTTACAGAAAAATGAGCATCACATGCTGAATAAATTTTTAGGGGCCGATTTATCATGACCTGAATAGGGCCAAATACCCCTGTCTCTGCGCGAGCTTTTAGATTCACCGGAAACAGGAGTTAAGAAGAAGCAACGGTTTTAAGACTGCTGCTCCTTAACTCGTCCACTGCCTCTGCAACTGCGGACATCAATCCGCCCGATCGCATACGATCGGGTTGATTGACACCCCCTGCTAGTGGCCGATTGGCTGAGAATCTGCAGGGTGCGCGCGGCATTGCACAAGCAGTTTACCAGAGCTGGTTCTGCAATGTTAAATGCCGACAGCGTATGCTGTCGGCATTCATCAATGTCTCTCGGACATGATCCGCTGAGCGGATCATGTCGGACAGACCAATGATAAACCGGCCCCTAAGCCTCTTCTTCTGCCCCTTGCTCACTCCACTCAGTTGGCACACCACACTCAGGGACATGACATGTCACACTGGCGTATACTGTCGGCATTCAGCGATGTCTGGCGGACATGATATGCTACAGCGTATCATATCTGCCAGATATTGATAAATCGGCCCCATAGAATGAATTTACCAAAAACAAAAAAAATAAATAAATAAACATTACAACCATGAATAAACAACCTCATGCTACGTAATTAAAAATAAATAAATCCTCATTTCAGGAGGAATAACCTTTGTGTTATAATGTATCTTAAAAGAAAAATGTATCTTTAGTTAGATTTTTCCTCAAAAAGCATTTTATTTAAAAAAAAATCATTTAAAAAGTGATCTTATTTAGATTTTAAAAAAAATCTGATTTACATAAAAAAAAATTTTTTTTTAAATGTTATTTTTTTTTTTTTAAATCATTGATTTATATCCACCCTGCTCTGGATCTGTCTGTACATTCAGATTAATGACTCTAATTTTGCTAATGCACTTCTATTAGAGCTCTAGGGCTAGATTACAAGTGGTGCGGTATTTTTTTCTGCAATCGCGAAAAAAACACTGCTAGCGTTAAGCTTTTTGCGCTAGTCGAGTTGCGCTAATATTACAAGTTTTCCTTGAAAGGGCCTTTTGTAGGGCATTGCCCTAAAGTGATCAGCTCTGTAGTTAAAAACCCCACTAACCCCTCTAATATTACAACCCCCAAAATAAAAAAAACCTATCTAATAAAAAACTGTATTACAAAGTGCCTGAAAAGAGCATTTGGATGGGCATTTCCCTTGAAGGGGCATTCAGCTCTTTTGTTGCCCAAAAAAATAAAACCCCTAATCTATAAAAAAAAACAAAAAAAACACTAACCCCAAAGTTGGTATACACCGATGATGGCGGCAGTGCTCCATCTTCATCCACCTTTATCCATGCGGTCCATCTTCTAACTTTATCCTGGAGGTGGCGACGGCAGTCCTCGTCTCCAGCTGCACACTGAATAGTTAATAGGAGGGTACCCCTTTTATATGGGGTACCCTTGAATTCTTATTGGCTGATTTAATTCTTATTTTTTTTAGATTCACTAAAGAGTTGATCCCTTTAAGGCAATGCCCTACATACAAAAGGCCATTTTAAGGGCTATTGGTAGTTTATTTTTAGAATAGGGCTTTTTTTTATTTTGGGGTTGTTGTTTTTTTAAGGGGTATTAGAATACGATCCATTCTTTTTTTTGGGGTGGTGATTACTTTTTTATTTTCTTCTATAAGATACGACGAGTCCACGGCTTCATCCTTTACTTGTGGGATATTATCCTCCTGTTAACAGGAAGTGGCAAAGAGCACCACAGCAGAGCTGTCTATATAGCTCCTCCCTTGACTCCACCCCCTACTCTAAGTACTAGGAAGGGTAAAGTGAAAGAGGTGATAACCACATGGGCTTTTAAAAATGATGCTTCTGTTGAACAGATTTGTAAGGCTGCGACTTGGTCTTCACTTCATACCTTTTCCAAATTTTACAAATTTGATACTTTTGCTTCTTCGGAGGCTATTTTTGGGAGAAAAGTTCTTCAAGCAGTGGTGCCTTCTGTTTAGGCATCTGTCTTGTCCCTCCCGTTCATCTGTGTCCTGTAGCTTTCGTATTGTATCCCACAAGTAAAGGATGAATCCGTGGACTCGTCGTATCTTATAGAAGAAAAGTAAATTTATGCTTACCTGATAAATTGATTTCTTCTATGATACGACGAGTCCACGGCCCGCCCTGTCAATTTAAGTCCGATTATATTTTTTTATTTAAAACTTCAGTCACCTCTGTACCTTTTAGTTTCTCCTTTTTCTTCCTGTACCTTCGGTAGAATGACTGGGGGGTGGAGTCAAGGGAGGAGCTATATAGACAGCTCTGCTGTGGTGCTCTTTGCCACTTCCTGTTAGCAGGAGGATAATATCCCACAAGTAAAGGATGAATCCGTGGACTCGTCGTATCATAGAAGAAATCAATTTATCAGGTAAGCATAAATTTACTTTTCTGTAATTTTAGAGTTTTTTATATTCTGTATTATTATTAGGTTTTATTTATTTTTATTTTTATTTATTTTTACAGGTATTTTTTTTAATGGTAGTTAGGATTTATTTTGTTGTTTTTGGGTTAAGTTAGGGGGTGTTAGGTTAGGGGGTGTAGATGATAGTTTATGACTTTGGGATGTGGGGGGATTGCGGTTTAGAGGTTAATAGTTCTATTTAGTGTTTGCGATTTTGTGGGGTGGCGGTTTAGGGGTAAAAAGTTTATTTAGTTACTTTGCAATGTGGGGGAGGGCGTTTTGGGGGTTAATAGTTTATTTAGTCTCTTTGTGATGTGTGGGGATGCCAATTTAGCGGTTAATAGTTATTTTAGATAGTTTTCGATGTGGGGGGATGTGGGTTTAAGGGTTAATAGTTCTATTTAGTGTTTGTGATTTTGTGGGATGGCGGTTTAGAGGTTAAAAGTTTAGTTACTTTGTGATGTGGGGGAGAGCGTTTTAGGGGTTAATAGTTTATTTGGTCTCTGCGACGTGTGGGGATGCTGGTTTAGGGGTTAATAGTTTATTTAGATAGTTTACGATGTGGAGGGGATGTGGGTTAGGGTTTAATAGTTTATTTATGAGTGTAACTGTACGTTGTAATGTATTTTTGATGTGTTTTGTGCAACTTTTTAGTTTTGGAAAACAGTTAACCACAGCTCTGAGATGGCGGTAAGTATTGAAGCGTAAAAAGCGTTTGCGCTAGCATGATCACAATTTCACTCAACTTGTATTATCAGCGCATTGAAACAGGCTCGTGAAAAGTCAATTGAGCTAGTGCAAAACCCATTGCGCCTCGTTTGTAATCTAGCCCTTAGAGTTTATATTTTTTTTTTCTTTTGGTTAATATCAGTTCCTCATATAAAAAGGTATGCCAGTCACTTTATCACAAATCATTTTAGTCAAAGTACATTTTATTACTCTATGTACCCAGGACATTAAAAATTATATTCCATCCCACAAGCTAATGTGTGGTAGCCTGGAGTTATTTCTGTATAACATGAGTCTGACTCATCTGAAAGGATGAGCTGCCGTGTACATGAACTCTGCATAGACAATGATATTGTGGCTAGCAGTCAGTAACAGATGTAATTAAACATTTGCTTGTCAAGGCCGGGAGGAGTAAAATGATTGATGGGCTTTAAAATACATAAATGATGTTTTATAACATTTCCATCATTTATTTAATATGCAAAAAAATACTATTGAAATGTTAAAGGGACAGTGAACCCAATTTTTTTCTTTCCTGATTTACATAGAGCATGCAATTTTAAGCAACTTTCTAATTTACTCCTATTAAGTTTACTTTGTTCTCTTTATATCTTTATTTAAAAAAGAAGGCATCTAAGCTAAGGAGCCAGCAATGTTTGGGTTCAGAACCATAGACAGCACTTGTTTATTGGCATTGTCCAATCAGCAAGGACAACCCAGGTTGTTCACCAAAAATGGGCCGGCATCTAAACTGACATTCTTTCTTTTCAAATAAACACACCAAGAGAATGAAGAAAAATTGATAAAAGGAGTAAATTAGAAAGTTGCTTAAAATTGCATGCTCTATCTGAATCACAAAAGAAAAAAAATGGGTTCAGTTTCCTGTTAAAACAATGCTAAAAAGCTGAGAGGGTTTGTATAAACCAGCATATAATAAATTCAATGTACATTAAGGATACTTTTTAATTTAATTCAGTGTGCACTGAATGGATACATTACCACAATATGTGTGTGTGTATATGTATATATATATATATATATATATATATATACACACACACACATGCACACATACATATATTCCTACAAATACAATTGCACTCGGTTTATATTCATTGGATGATTCTGTACCACTGTAATAAGCAGAAAAGAGTAATTTTAAATGTCGGCTAGATGGATACATTTATTGCTGTAGGCACTGCATGTGTTTCAAATGGGGAGATGTATGTGAGCAGTGTTGGAGCACAGACAATTCATCACTATAATATAATACAACCATTTGCTTCTTACAAAACACATTCATGGTTATTTTTATTTGTAAGTGCAGTTGTCAGTATTATGTTGAAATTATATTTTGTGCATTTATCTGAGATCACAATAACGGACACGGATCATTTACAGTGTTGCATCACTTATGTCTCTAAGCAGTGATACCACTCAGGGATCCAGTTGTGAGGTCGATGATTGCTTTTTTGAAAAAAATATTGAAAAACATGTTTTTTTTTAATGACATCATACTGCTCCCTTTTCTTGGTTGTAGTTTTTTGCCTAAATAAAGGATGTCACGAATTAGCCAGTAAGAGACATTACATTCTATGCAAAACAACACATGGGGGCCACAGATGTTTGAAGGACCACATATAAATGTGTGGTTAATAATACAAAAATAATATAATTCCTAAATATATTTCTTAAATATGCTGTGGACATAGTTCCAGATAAACTTGCAGGGTACCCTCTTTCTGCTGTTCTCTCCTCGTCCTTGTGTCTTTCTTGTAAGTTGTAGCCACTCGGTTCCACATTTTGCAACAGTTTACATTCCCAAAAACACCAACATTTAGGAATCTTTATTATCCAGTAAAAACTGCACATAAAAATATTTTATTTGTCACCTTGCTTCATCTTGCAATGTATGCAGAAAATAATTAGAAATAAAATAATCTGTTAAAATATCAGATACATTTTAAACTAACCAAAAATCTGATATGCCGGCGGTGCAATGTTAATCATTATGCCACTGTACATATATATAAAACTAACTTAGCATATTAAAAATTCATTGATTTTTACACCCATTTCTCCCATTTATTTTGCTATCTGTATTTTGTAATAAGCTCTGAGATCTGTGTATCCTGACATCAATAACACAACAAATTGTTGCTAATAGTTGCCTGCCAGGTGAGTGTTACTACTATGACGGTCACTTAACAGATATAAGGACATAAAATCCCTTGGTACAATTGTGGTCCATGCACATTGAAGGGGTTCAGTATAGCGCTGGTGAAGAAATCCCTTATTTTGAGGTGGTTGTAATCCTTCCTGCTACATATTATCTCTGTTAAAAACACCAGTGGGAAGGGAGGAAAGCTTGTTGAGTGATATAAACAAAGATTTGGAAAGTTCAGTAAATATGATCTAGTGCTGTTAAATCTGTTGGCGCTCTACACATAACTGATACTAATAATAATCTAATGTCCATTAACTTTGTATCACCCCAGTAGCACTCACCTATGATGATAGAGTAAGAGGGCATTGACAACAATGAAAACTCCTAGCAATTATTTTGAAAAACAGATAACTTTTATTCATAAGCAGGGGAATGTAAATCCAGTTTGTAGTGTTTCAGAAACATGAGAAGAATTCCACACGTGTGTTTTATGTAGAATGTGTTTGGATGTGTTTTATATGTATGTGCTTGGGGGGGATGGGACATTAATGATTACCCTTTTTTTTGTTCTTCTTTTTTTGTCTTTAGCAAGTAAAGAAGATTACTTTGCGCTTTTAGTAATTTTGTGTCAGCATTGATCCTAAAATTATGAACACCTATGTTTTATTAGTGTTGGAATATTCAGAGGAACTTTAGAAAAAAAAAAAAGTTTACTTTCAGCGAGAGGACTGAATTTGTTACGAAATAAATTGCAGTATATGCAAAATACACTTTTTCATTTTTTTAGATTGATTGCATCATATCTTCATGCAAAAACAAAAATACATTTCAAAAACACATCAAATGAAAACTGAACTGGTGTTGGAAAAAACCCATAAACAATATATAGTTTTTTTATTTATATGTTAGTCTGCCCATGTTGCACAGGTGTTTTAATTACTTGATAAACTGAGATGTCCCAGTGTAATCACCAGTTCTCTGGCATGGCAGCTTCACATTTGCTCGATTATTTAAAGGGACAGTAAACACCAAAAATGTTATTGTTTAAAAATATAAATTCTTTATTTACCATTCCCCAGTTATATTAATACACTTTTTACCTCTGTGATTACCTTGTATCTAAGCCTCTGAAGACTGCCCCCTTATCTCAGTTCTTTTGACAGACATACATTTCAGGCAATTAAATAACTCCATGGGCATGAGCACAATGTTATCTATATGGTACACATGAACTAACACCCTCTAGCTGTGAAAAACTGTCAAAAACATTCAAATAAGAGGCGACCTTCAAGGGCTTAGAAATTAGCATATGAGCCTACCTAAGTTTAGCTTTCAACTAAGAATACCAAAAGAACAAAGCAAATTCGATGTGAAAAGTAAATTAGAATGTTGTTTAAAATGGCATGCCCTATCTGAAACATGAAAGTTTAATTTTGGACTTTACTCTCCCTATAGCTATGCAAGGATTAATTCTGCAGAGTTGCTTTCAATCCCAGGGTACTTTAGTTAAACTGCCTGTTGGTTTTCTTAAAAATAGTCTGCCACGCTGCAGGTGTGACCAAACAATCCACCAGGACATTGCCTGTTTGTTTTTGTGTGGAATAGGATCACGGACTTTCTGTGATGCCAAACTTTCAGGAAATAGCCTTGGTTTAGCAACTTAGTATCTTTATTTGAAAAAGCAAGAATGTAACATTAGGAGCCGGACAATTTTTGGTTCAGCACCTGGGTAGCGCTTGCTATTTGGTGATGTCTAAATGTATCCACCAATCAGCAAGCGCTACCCAGGTGCTGAACCAAAAATGGTTTGGCTATTAAGGTTACATTCCTGCTTTTTCAAATAAAGAAACCAAGAGAACGAAGAAAAAGTAATAATTGGAGTAAATTAGAAAGTTGCTTAAAATTGCCTGCTCTATCTGAATCATTAAAGTTACATTTTGTCGACACTATCCCTTTAATCCATCTGACCCTTTGTAGTTGAAGATAACTTCTCACTGTTGGACTCACAGTAGAGACTTAGGGGACGAATTATCGAGCTTGATGCCCCGTAGTTATGAAGCAGCAGTCTAAAGACTGCTGCTCCATAACTGGTCCGCTGCCTCTGAGGCTGCGGTCTTCAATCCGCCCGATCCTATAAGATCGGGCTGATTGACACCCCTGCTAGTGGCCGATTGACTGCAAATCTGCAGGGGGCGGCATTGCACAAGCAGTTCACAAGAACTGCTTGTGCAATGATAAATGCCGACAGCCGACATACAATGTGCGGCGGACATGATACGCTACATCGTATCATGTCCGTCCGCACTTTAGTAAATCAGCCCCTAAAAATGCTATCCTAGTTTGATAAGGCTGGATTTTTTTGTCTTCTATAGCATTGTGGTTTAGATGGGTTAGGATTTCTGCCCCCAAAAAGAGACGGGTTTGACAGGTGACAAAGTGATTTTTATGAGCATCCAGCTCTGCTTGTCAGAATAGCTTTATTAGAATTATTCATGGAAACCTTGAAATGCAGGCAAACAAATTGCAATTTATTTTTTCCAAATGGCAAATTAAAGAAAACACTGATGAGCAGTAGCAATTGGAATATGAGGTCTATCAATGCAGTGGACAATTGTTAGTTTAGGTGTCTTCTCTTTCTTGTTTTCCATCCTTTTAATGTAGGTACTTCTTTTAACTTAAGATGTTTTATAGACTTCTAGTCCAGTTTCTTTAGTCTTTAAATAGCCTAAATAGTTTAGACTGGTTAGAAAGTAATTTTCTTTTTCTCTATCAGGGAGACTTCTTGAACAAAGTTCATATGTTTTTAGCACTCTAGACCAATGGACATCTAATTCAGTTTTATCCCTTTTGATATCGACATCACTTAATAAAAGTAATACTAATTTGCTCACTTATAACTACAAGCCTTACAAACCCACTACTGACACCAAATGTAGGGTAAAAACTGAGCTTTGTTTCTTCTGTTTACATGACACATAGGCAGGGGTAGGCTGGGCCGCCATCAGCTTAAAGAGACAGCTTTCCAATTTATTTCTATTATCTAATTTTGCTTTGTTCTTCAGGCATCCTTTGTTGAATAGCATACCTATGTAGACTTAGGAGCAGCAGTGCACTACTGGGAGCTAGCTTCAGATTGGTAGCTGCACGTCTTATTGGCTCTCCTGATGTGTTCAGCTAGCTCCCAGTAGTGCATTGCTGGACCTTCAACAAATGATACAGAGAGAATGAGGCAAATGTGATCATGAATGTACGTTTGAAACTTGATTAAAATTAAAAGCTCTATCCGAATCATGAAAGTGAAATTGGGGTATTTATATCCCTTTATGCCTCAGAATTCAGTTCTGCTTTAGTACCACACGCATGCTATTATTGAGAGAGGTAAGCAGACTCATGAGTCAGCCCCAATAACTCCACTGATGGCACAGAACACAGCAATCCTGGAGGAGGGCTCAGAGCTTGCAAGGGAGGCCAGGCAGCCAGGAATGTGATTCTAATATGATTGAAACGAACGCTTCTCTATGCCCTGTGTCAAAGATACATTTCTGCATTCAGGAGCAGTGGACGGAACATTACAGGATTTCACTATCTGTACAAGGATCTGCATTCACTTGGGCAATATTATTAATTAAAGGGACAGTCTACTTTAAATTTTTTATTGTTTAAAAAGATAGATAATATTACCCATTCCCCAGTTTTGCATAACGAACACTGTTATAATAATAGCCTTTTTACCACTGTGGTTACTTTCTATCTAAGCCTCTGCAGACTGCCCCCTTATTTCAGTTCTTTTGACAGACTTGCATTTTAGCCAATCAGTGCTGACTCATAAATAACTCCACGGGAGTGAGTACAATATTATCTATATGGCTCACATGAACTAGCACTGCCTTACTGTGAAAAACTGTCAAAAGCACTGAGATAAGAGGTGGCCTTAAACGGCTTAGAAATCAGTTATGAGCCTATCTAGGATTAGCATTCAACAAAGAATACCAAGAGAACAAAGCAAATTTGATGATAAAAGTAAATTGGAAAGTTGTTTAAAATTGCATGCCCTATCTGAATTAATAATGTTTTGACTGTACTTTCCCTTTAAGGAAATTATAAAACACTTTCTTTTGTTTGCATTTGTAAGATATTATATGTAATATGTTACAAGGACCCAAAAAACAATTATATCTTTGTTTAGAGGGATTTTTTTTATTTTTTATAATTAAATCTTTTTTATTGATTTTCAAAGTTTACAAAATCATGGAGAAAACAATAAGAACATAACGTAAAATAATAACAACAATAATAATAACAATAACAGAGGTCTCCTGAAGCAGCGTAACCCCGTGGCAGGGGCGAATTCTCTATGAAGAAGTCCTTTAATTCAAATGGAGACCATGGACAGTAGAACAACGGAAGACTCTCCATCTAGTATATGTTGTGTTACTTATGTAGGAAAGTAACCACAATACAAAGATAACAACAGTTATTGATATATCTGCATGAAAAAGAACAGCAACTGGGAAGGGGAAGGAGGGGCAAGAAGGGATAAAAGGTGCAGGGGAAACGACTAAGGAGTATCTGGGGGGATATTAGTTAAATTGCGGGGATACATTCCTGGGGAGGAGGGGGGCACCGAGGGTTTCCCAGGACCCCCCTGTTCCCATATTAATATAATGTCCGAGATGGTATCTACTTTACCTTGGAAACTGTAATGCATTTTCTCGAGTGAAAGAACATGATCAACCTCATGAATCCACATTTGGGGAGTGGGGACCTGTACCTTTTTCCAGAACCTAGGAATTAGACGCTTAGTGCAATTTAGCATGCATTGTAATAATCTCCTACGATATTGGCAGCTGAGGCTTGGGAGGTCATTGAGCAAAATCACAGTGGGACTTAGTTTGATATTAGAGCCGAGAGTGGAGTTGATATGTGTACTTATAGTGTGCCAGTAGTGTTTAAGCAGGGGGCAATGCCAGAAAATATGGGTGAGGGATCCGATCTCCCCACAGTGTCTCCAGCATAGGGACGACGCTCCCGGAAAAATATTATGAAGTCTTACGGGGGAAAGGTACCAGCGCATTAAAATTTTGTAATTAAGTTCGGCTAATACTGGTGAAATGGATGACTTTTTTGTCAATAAAAATATGTTGTTCAGCTGCTTTTGAGTGAATGTTATATTGAGTTCCTTCTCCCATTGGGCCATGTACGAGGGTGAGGGTGGGGGAGAGGTATTCTGTAGTATTTTATGAATCAGGGAGATATGTGATTTATGGAGAGAAGGGGTTGTGCATAGCATTTCAAATGGTGTAAGAGGACTTGTTAGAATTGACTTATATGGGGAGGTTAACAGGGCGTGTCGTACTTGAAAGTAGGAAAACCATTTGTAGAAAGGTGGGCCAAATTCAGAGTTCAGATCTGCTTGTGTCCTAAATTGTCCATTGTGAACGAAGCGGAATACTGGGGAGGGGGATTGGTGATCAGTTAAGTGTGGGTTGTGTATGAGGTCCGGTGCAATGAATGTAGTGTTATTGAGCAGAGGAGTTAAAGGGGAGACTGGACGGGAAACGTTTGTAGAAATTTTTATGGTCTTGTCCCAAACACCTAGAGTGGATGCTATATAATAGTTGAGTTCGTGCTGTGTTGATCTATGTCTCTTTGGGATCCAGCAAATCTCGGCTAGATTGTGTCCTAATAGGAGTGAGGCTTCCAGCTGGACCCATGATTTGGAAGGTGAGGAATGATTCCAAGCCACAACACGGGCAAGATGAGCTGCTTTATAGTATGTCGTTAGATTAGGGACCCCTAGGCCCCCTCTCTCTCTGCTGAGGTATAGGTTCTTTTTAGCAACTCTTGGTCTTTGGTGGGACTACACGAAGGATTAAATTAGTTTTTGTTGTGTGTCGAGGTACTGGGAAGGTAGTTCTAAGGGGAGGACCTGAAACAGGTACAGATATTTAGGGAGTATGGTCATTGACAGCACGTTCACACGGCCAAGCCAAGAAAGGAGATTCTGTCTATGCCAGTTATCAAGTAATTTGTGTATTTCTTTTTGAAGGGCTACGTAATTATGTTCAAAGAGGGCTGATATGGATGGGGAGATCGTAATGCCAATGTATTTTAGTGAGTTGTCTATCAAAAATTTGGTGTGCTGGGTAAGGTAAGTGATTTCCTCTTCGGGCAGATTTACCGGCAAGAGGACGGATTTGTCCATGTTAATTGAGAAATTTGACACAGTCTTAAAAGCCTCGAATTCTTTTAGGAGGTGGGGCACGGAGATAAGAGGTGAACGCAAAGTGAAGATAATATCGTCCGTGTATAGAAGACATTTTTGGTGTATAGAGCCGAATTCTAATCCTTTAATATTTATGTTATTTCTAATACGGCGGCAAGAGTCTCTACCATTAGGGCGAACAAGAGGGGGGAAAGGGGGCAGCCCTGACGGGTGCCATTATGTATTTGGAAACTTTGGGACGTTATGTCATTAGCTCGGACTGTTGCAGAGGGGCTGGTGTACAAAGCTCTGATTCTATTGATAAATACATTGGAAAAGCCAAATTTCGCCAGGGCCGACCAGAGAAAATCCCAGTCGACCCTGTCGAAAGCCTTCTCGGCATCTGTGGAAAGCACAACCAGTGGTATATTATTGGTATTGCCTGTATATAGGGATTGAAGGACGCAAATTGAATTATCTTTTGCCTCCCTCCCTGGTATAAAGCCAACCTGGTCCGTATGGAACAGGTATGGAAGGTGTTTATTAAGGCGCATAGCCAGGACTTTAGCGTATAACTTAATGTCTAAGTTTATAAGGGAGATAGGGGATAATTTTTTACTTGATCTGTGGATTTGCCGGGTTTGGGGATAACGGTAATAGATGCCTCCAGGAGGTTTTTGGTAAATGTGCCTTGATGGTCTATTGCCTGAAAGAGCTCAAGAAGGTGTGGGCTAAGTTGTGGGGCAAAGAGGTGAAAGAATTTTGGGGTAGAACCATCTGGGCCTGGAGCTTTCCCCGATGGTATAGTTTTGATGGCCGCTAGTATTTCAGTGATATGAAACGGTTGATCTAGGGAGGAGATGTCTTCTCCTGAGAGGGTCGGAAGCTCGATTTTTTTCGAGATAATTATTGATTAAATTAATTTTCGTGGTGTAGTCTGGGGATTCTAAGTTATAAAGGGAAGTATAGTAAGTAGCAAAACTGTTCACAATTGAGGAGCTGTCAGAGGACACTTGTCCAGAGGGGCTTGTTATATGCTTTATAAAAGTTTTAAATCTCTTTTTTTTGAGGGATCTAGCTAACATACGGCCTGATTTATTTTTTTTCTATGAAGAATTTGGTTTTTTGGGTTAGGGAGCGTAGATGGGCACATTTTATAACATAGTTATTCAGATCTTCTCTAGTTTGTTGCAAAGTGACATAGTGTTGATTAGAATGAGGGTTGTTTTTATGAGCTTGTTCAGCTTGTGTCAGTTTAGTAGTCAGAGAGTTATATAATGATGCTCTTTGTAGGAGCTGCCTTTTAGTATGTTTAATAAGTTCGCCCCTGAGGAAACACTTGTATGCTTCCCAGTTATTGGTGATAGATGTGTCGGCGGGTCTGTTTATGGAAAAGAATTCTTTAGTTTTTTTAGTAATTTCTATTTTAAATTTAGGGTCTGAGAAGATAAGATTGTTTAATCTCCAATTGGGCGACTTGAGGGTTTAGCGGACCAGGCGAAAGAGTTAATCACCGCACTGTGATCGGACCAGACCGTGTGGCTGATCCTGGAATCTTTTAGGGAAGTTAGCATAGATTGGTCACAAAGTAAGTAGTCTAGGCGAGTGTATGTTTTTTGAGGGTGTGAGAAGAAAGTGTAGTCTTTGATATGTGTATGTGTAATGCGCCATGTATCGAAAAGTGGAAGAGATTGGATTGCAGACCAGTTGGCTTTAATTCTCCTATGGTTAAGATATGATTTCCCTGTGGAGGTGTCTAAAATAGGGTTAATGGGAAAATGTAGGTCGCCACCTAAGATGACTGGGTCTTTAGCAATATCTATTAGCTGATTAAGATAGAGGGATTTTTTATTTATATATTTATGGAAAATATAATGAAAATATATAAGACCTGAATATTTAGTAAATTATTTAGGTCTGTTAGCAATCTAATATATAACAAAAAATGTTACCTAAACACATTTCTTCCCAGTATAGGGAATTATTTCTACTTTGAAAAACATAGAACAACCCTTCTCAGAATCATTTTTCATAAATATTATTTAATTTTAATTCTACATTATTGAAATAAAAGTTGCAGTAACACAGTAGTTTGTGATCTAGTCTCCTACTCGCAGATGGAACAAAATATGACATCTCCATTCTCATTAAAAGGGCTATTACATTTAAATCTCAGAAATATACCTAAAGAGATTGCTCGGCGGAAAACAATCTTTAACGTGGTAGTTGCCTGGATTAAATACAACAATGAACTAGATATCAATAACCAGATATCGTATCATTTTACCATTTCAGGTAATCCAGAGTTCTTTCCAGGGCTTTCCTGAATATCTTCAAGAAGTGGGAACAAAAAAAGGATAATTTTTATATTTAAATTGGAAAATACAGAGTTACAGACAGGGGTCAAGTCGAGCGGGAACACATGGGAATGGAGTTCCTGCACTATTTTTGAAGGAGGAACTAAGTTCCCACTGGACAGAGAACAGAAATGCTTCCGTAAACACTGCTGCTGTTGGTGAGAGGAGTTGGAGCACAGTCTGGTTAGAGGGAAAGTGAGATCCTCTAGTAATGGGCAGTAACACTTCCTACAATACACTTAATGCAAGCCTGTTCTGCTGTGTAATCACCCTGCACTGTGTGGAACACATGGTGCTTACATTTCTGTATGGCTTACTCTGGGGTTATTTAGCTCCCCTCACTAATAAGGCTCAGAGCTGAAGAAAATACTCTTTACAGAAGTGTGGACCTGGGACGACATGAGTGAATAAGGAAATGGTGAAAATAAAGACACAACTGTATTTTAAAAATCTATTTATTAAAAAAAATCTATATTTAATGGTTTATTTAGTAACATTTGAATAAATTTGTTTTTTCTACTTGTATTAGATAGTTTATGTAGCAGTATGTCAGTTAGTGTATGTTGCCTTATCTTTCATGTATCATTGATAAGACTCTCTTTACACTACAATAATTTATTCTTTGGCTCTATTTAGGTGAAATCTCAGGATACTTTTGATGCATGGGTACCAAAATTGCGCCATCACAGACTTTACCGTCAAAATGAGATAGTGAGGTCTCCCCGAGATGCCAGTTTCCACATGTTTCCACCCACATCGACCACAGAATCTTCACCGGCTGCAAACATCACAGTGCAAGAGGGAAAGGTATTTATTCTTTGTGAAGCTAAGATATAATATGTGTGATCCTGAGCAGCCAGACACATGGACAGATATGCGAATTTATGATGTTCTTTAACTGGGCATGAAACACTTTTTGTAATACAAAATGTTTAATTATGCACAGTAAAAAAATATATAAAAAAAAAAATGCAAAAAAATAAATATTTTCAATATACTTTCATTATTTTTTCCCTTTTCCTGTAATTTAACTCTTAAATTATGGATGTTTTAATTTTGAGAATTGGAAGTGCACACAGCAGACTTCACAAGCCTATCATTACTGCTACATGTCCTTTAGCCTCAGCATATGTGATTAGATAATATACTGCACAACAATATAACTTTTCATAATAAAATAACAGTAACAAGTCCCATCAACTCCTTCAAATAAGGCAATTAGTAGGGGGGGGGGGAGAGAGAGTTTGACCATTGAAAAACAATTGCAGCAAAAAAAACAGGTATTAATATGTTCAGGAAGAGAGTATATGTAATGTTACGTCATGCAATGTTATGATGTAATGTTATTCAGTGTACTGATAAACTTGTGTATGTATACAATTATCACAGAATCCGGTTGTAACTTACAAACAATACCATACAATGTAACTGTAGATTTACTGTTAATAATAACAATACAAATGTAGATGAAGATTTGGGTAGTTGTCATTTGTAAAGTTAAAAACGTATAATTTAGTCCAGTGTATCTTTACAGAATACTTGTAAGTTGTAAATGGGTCCTTCGATCTACTTTTAAAACAGCTAGTGGTCGCACTAGCGTTGGTATTACAAGTTGAAAGTAAAAAGTTAGTGCACAATTCAAAGACTTAAGCGTGCTAATTTTAGGACTTCAGACATTGCGACTGTGCTAAATCCCTCTCCCCATAGACTTATTGTATATAGGGCACACTACAAAAAAAAAAATACACTGAGCTAGATCAACTGTTCTAAAGTCTAAGGTGTGTTAGGAATACTTTACATTCCTATGTTCTTCACATAGAAGAAAATTTTATTTTTATTTTTAAATATATATATATATATATATATATATATATATATATATATACACCATAGTCCTAAGGGGCCTACACTCTCACCTTAAGTAAACTGCAACAACCAGGGTTTGGTCCACCCAATATTTCTTACAGGTTTTGCCTATAGCTAAGGACTTCATTCGCTCTACAGTATCTGATATGTTGGCAGCTATGCCACCTTCAAATAAGCATATAGGGTCAGTTTATAATTTACCTTACAAGCTCTGAGCCTACTGAGGTTAATGTTTCTGTTTATGCATTTGGTAAAACCTCAGAGCAGGTGGTTATCAATGCCAATCTGGGGTTTTCCTTTAGTTATGTTTCAGAGACATCCTCTTTTCTGTTTAAAGTTGAACATATTCGTTCACTATTAAAGAGATTTAGATTTCTCCAACATAGGTGTGTCCGGTCCACGGCGTCATCCTTACTTGTGGGATATTCTCTTCCCCAACAGGAAATGGCAAAGAGCCCAGCAAAGCTGGTCACATGATCCCTCCTAGGCTCCGCCTACCCCAGTCATTCTCTTTGCCGTTGTACAGGCAACATCTCCACGGAGATGGCTTAGAGTTTTTTAGTGTTTAACTGTAGTTTTTCATTATTCAATCAAGAGTTTGTTATTTTCAAATAGTGCTGGTACGTACTATTTACTCAGAAACAGAAAAGAGATGAAGAATTCTGTTTGTATGAGGAAAATGATTTTAGCAACCGTAACTAAAATCCATGGCTGTTCCACACAGGACTGTTGAGAGCATTAACTTCAGTTGGGGGAACAGTTTGCAGTCCTTTGCTGCTTGAGGTATGACACATTCTAACAAGACGATGTAATGCTGGAAGCTGTCATTTTCCCTATGGGATCCGGTAAGCCATGTTTATTACGATTGTAAATAAGGGCTTCACAAGGGCTTATTTAGACTGTAGACATTTTTTGGGCTAAATCGATTGATATTAACACTTATTTAGCCTTGAGGAATCATTTATTCTGGGTATTTTGAGATAATTATATCGGCAGGCACTGTTTTAGACACCTTATTCTTTAGGGGCTTTCCCAAAGCATAGGCAGAGTCTCATTTTCGCGCCGGTGTTGCGCACTTGTTTTTGAGAGGCATGGCATGCAGTCGCATGTGAGAGGAGCTCTGATACTGATAAAGGACTTCTGAAGGCATCATTTGGTATCGTATTCCCCTTGGGTTTGGTTGGGTCTCAGCAAAGCAGATACCAGGGACTGTAAAGGGGTTAAAGCTTAAAACGGCTCCGGTTCCGTTATTTTAAGGGTTAAAGCTTCCAAAATTGGTGTGCAATATTTTCAAGGCTTTAAGACACTGTGGTGAAAGTTTGGTGAATTTTGAACAATTCCTTCATGTTTTTTCGCAATTGCAGTAATAAAGTGTGTTCAGTTTAAAATTTAAAGTGACAGTAACGGTTTTATTTCAAAACGTTTTTTGTACTTTCTTATCAAGTTTATGCCTGTTTAACATGTCTGAACTACCAGATAGACTGTGTTCTGAATGTGGGGAAGCCAGAATTCCTATTCATTTAAATAAATGTGATTTATGTGATAATGACAATGATGCCCAAGATGATTCCTCAAGTGAGGGGAGTAAGCATGGTACTGCATCATTCCCTCCTTCGTCTACACGAGTCTTGCCCACTCAGGAGGCCCCTAGTACATCTAGCGCGCCAATACTCCTTACTATGCAACAATTAACGGCTGTAATGGATAATTCTGTCAAAAACATTTTAGCCAAAATGAACCCTTGTCAGCGTAAGCGTGGATGCTCTGTTTTAGTTACTGAAGAGCATGACGACGCTGATATTAATATCTCTGAAGGGCCCCTAACCCAATCTGAGGGAGCCAGGGAGGTTTTGTCTGAGGGAGAAATTACTGATTTAGGGAACATTTCTCAGCAGGCTGAATCTGATGTGATTACTTTTAAATTTAAATTGGAACATCTCCGCATTTTGCTTAAGGAGGTATTATCCACTCTGGATGATTGTGAAAATTTGGTCATCCCAGAGAAACTATGTAAAATGGACAAGTTCCTAGAGGTGCCGGGGCTCCCAGAAGCTTTTCCTATACCCAAGCGGGTGGCGGACATTGTTAATAAAGAATGGGAAAGGCCCGGTATTCCTTTCGTCCCTCCCCCCATATTTAAAAAATTGTTTCCTATGGTCGACCCCAGAAAGGACTTATGGCAGTCAGTCCCCAAGGTCGAGGGAGCGGTTTCTACTTTAAACAAACGCACCACTATTCCCATAGAGGATAGTTGTGCTTTCAAAGATCCTATGGATAAGAAATTAGAAGGTTTGCTTAAAAAGATGTTTGTTCAGCAGGGTTACCTTCTACAACCCATTTCATGCATTGTCCCTGTCACTACAGCCGCATATTTCTGGTTTGATGAACTGATTAAGGTGCTCGATAGTGACTCTCCTCCTTATGAGGAGATTATGGACAGAGTCAATGCTCTCAAATTGGCTAATTCTTTCACTCTAGACGCCTCTTTGCAATTGGCTAAGTTAGCGGCTAAGAATTCTGGGTTTGCTATTGTGGCGCGCAGAGCGCTTTGGTTGAAATCTTGGTCGGCTGATGCGTCTTCCAAGAACAAGCTACTAAACATTCCTTTCAAGGGGAAAACGCTGTTTGGTCCTGACTTGAAAGAGATTATCTCTGATATCACTGGGGGTAAGGGCCATGCCCTTCCTCAGGATCGGCCTTTCAAGGCAAAAAATAGACCTAATTTTCGTCCCTTTCGTAAAAACGGACCAGCCCAAGGTGCTACGTCCTCTAAGCAAGAGGGTAATACTTCTCAGGCCAAGCCAGCTTGGAGACCAATGCAAGGCTGGAACAAGGGAAAGCAGGCAAAGAAACCTGCCACTGCTACCAAGACAGCATGAAATATCGGCCCCCGATCCGGGACCGGATCTGGTGGGGGGCAGACTCTCTCTCTTCGCTCAGGCTTGGGCAAGAGATGTTCTGGATCCTTGGGCGCTAGAAACAGTCTCCCAGGGTTATCTTCTGGAATTCAAGGGACTTCCACCAAGGGGAAGGTTCCACAGGTCTCAGTTGTCTTCAGACCACATAAAAAGACAGGCGTTCTTACATTGTGTAGAAGACCTGTTAAAAATGGGAGTGATTCATCCTGTTCCATTGAGAGAACAAGGGATGGGGTTCTACTCCAATCTGTTCATAGTTCCCAAAAAAGAGGGAACGTTCAGACCAATCCTAGATCTCAAGATCTTAAACAAATTTCTCAAGGTCCCATCTTTCAAGATGGAAACCATTCGAACTATCCTTCCTTCCATCCAGGAAGGTCAATTCATGACCACGGTGGATTTAAAGGATGCGTATCTACATATTCCTATCCACAAGGAACATCATCGGTTCCTAAGGTTTGCATTCCTGGACAAACATTACCAGTTCGTGGCGCTTCCTTTCGGATTAGCCACTGCTCCAAGGATTTTCACAAAGGTACTAGGGTCCCTTCTAGCTGTGCTAAGACCAAGGGGCATTGCAGTTGTACCTTACCTGGACGACATTCTGATTCAAGCGTCGTCCCTCCCTCGAGCAAAGGCTCACACGGACATCGTCCTGGCCTTTCTCAGATCGCACGGCTGGAAAGTGAACGTGGAAAAGAGTTCTCTATCCCCGTCAACAAGGGTTCCCTTCTTGGGAACAATTATAGACTCCTCAGAAATGAGGATTTTTCTAACAGAGGCCAGAAAGACAAAGCTTCTGGACTCTTGTCGAATACTTCATTCCGTTCCTCTTCCTTCCGTAGCTCAGTGCATGGAAGTGATCGGGTTGATGGTAGCGACAATGGACATAGTTCCTTTTGCGCGCATTCATCTAAGACCATTACAACTGTGCATGCTCAGTCAGTGGAATGGGGACTATACAGACTTGTCTCCAAAGATACAAGTAAATCAGAGGACCAGAGACTCACTCCGTTGGTGGCTGTCCCTGGACAACCTGTCACGAGGGATGACATTCCACAGACCAGAGTGGGTCATTGTCACGACCGACGCCAGTCTGATGGGCTGGGGCGCGGTCTGGGGATCCCTGAAAGCTCAGGGTCTTTGGTCTCGGGAAGAATCTCTTCTACCGATAAATATTCTGGAACTGAGAGCGATATTCAATGCTCTCAAGGCTTGGCCTCAGCTAGCGAGGACCAAGTTCATACGGTTTCAATCAGACAACATGACGATTGTTGCGTACATCAACCATCAGGGGGGAACAAGGAGTTCCCTAGCGATGGAAGAAGTGACCAAGATTATTCTATGGGCGGAGTCTCACTCCTGCCACCTGTCTGCTATCCACATCCCGGGAGTGGAAAATTGGGAAGCGGATTTTCTGAGTCGTCAGACTTTGCATCCGGGGGAGTGGGAACTCCATCCGGAAATCTTTGCCCAAGTCACTCAACTTTGGGGCATTCCAGACATGGATCTGATGGCCTCTCGTCAGAACTTCAAAGTTCCTTGCTACGGGTCCAGATCCAGGGATCCCAAGGCGGCTCTAGTGGATGCACTAGTAGCACCTTGGACCTTCAAACTAGCTTATGTGTTCCCGCCGTTTCCTCTCATCCCCAGGCTGGTAGCCAGGATCAATCAGGAGAGGGCGTCGGTGATCTTGATAGCTCCTGCGTGGCCACGCAGGACTTGGTATGCAGATCTGGTGAATATGTCATCGGCTCCACCTTGGAAGCTACCTTTGAGACGAGACCTTCTTGTTCAGGGTCCGTTCGAACATCCGAATCTGGTTTCACTCCAGCTGACTGCTTGGAGATTGAACGCTTGATTTTATCGAAGCGAGGTTTCTCAGATTCTGTTATCGATACTCTTGTTCAGGCCAGAAAGCCTGTAACTAGAAAGATTTACCACAAAATTTGGAAAAAATATATCTGTTGGTGTGAATCTAAAGGATTCCCTTGGGACAAGGTTAAGATTCCTAGGATTCTATCCTTCCTTCAAGAAGGATTGGAAAAAGGATTATCGGCAAGTTCCCTGAAGGGACAGATTTCTGCCTTGTCGGTGTTACTTCACAAAAAACTGGCAGCTGTGCCAGATGTTCAAGCCTTTGTTCAGGCTCTGGTTAGAATCAAGCCTGTTTACAAACCTTTGACTCCTCCTTGGAGTCTCAATCTAGTTCTTTCAGTTCTTCAGGGGGTTCCGTTTGAACCCTTACATTCCGTTGATATTAAGTTATTATCTTGGAAAGTTTTGTTTTTAGTTGCAATTTCTTCTGCTAGAAGAGTTTCAGAATTATCTGCTCTGCAGTGTTCTCCTCCTTATCTGGTGTTCCATGCAGATAAGGTGGTTTTACGTACTAAACCTGGTTTTCTTCCAAAAGTTGTTTCTAACAAAAACATTAACCAGGAGATTATCGTACCTTCTCTGTGTCCGAAACCAGTTTCAAAGAAGGAACGCTTGTTGCACAATTTGGATGTTGTTCGCGCTCTAAAATTCTATTTAGATGCTACAAAGGATTTTAGACAAACATCTTCCCTGTTTGTTGTTTATTCAGGTAAAAGGAGAGGTCAAAAAGCAACTTCTACCTCTCTCTCTTTTTGGATTAAAAGCATCATCAGATTGGCTTACGAGACTGCCGGACGGCAGCCTCCCGAAAGAATCACGGCTCATTCCACTAGGGCTGTGGCTTCCACATGGGCCTTCAAGAACGAGGCTTCTGTTGATCAGATATGTAGGGCAGCGACTTGGTCTTCACTGCACACTTTTACCAAATTTTACAAGTTTGATACTTTTGCTTCTTCTGAGGCTATTTTTGGGAGAAAGGTTTTGCAAGCCGTGGTGCCTTCCATTTAGGTGACCTGATTTGCTCCCTCCCTTCATCCGTGTCCTAAAGCTTTGGTATTGGTTCCCACAAGTAAGGATGACGCCGTGGACCGGACACACCTATGTTGGAGAAAACAGAATTTATGTTTACCTGATAAATTTCTTTCTCCAACGGTGTGTCCGGTCCACGGCCCGCCCTGGTTTTTTAATCAGGTCTGATAATTTATTTTCTTTAACTACAGTCACCACGGTACCATATGGTTTCTCCTATGCTATTATTCCTCCTTAACGTCGGTCGAATGACTGGGGTAGGCGGAGCCTAGGAGGGATCATGTGACCAGCTTTGCTGGGCTCTTTGCCATTTCCTGTTGGGGAAGAGAATATCCCACAAGTAAGGATGACGCCGTGGACCGGACACACCGTTGGAGAAAGAAATTTATCAGGTAAACATAAATTCTGTTTTCTTTAAAAGTTAAGGATTCTAAAGTAGTTGGTGTTAAAGGGACATGAAACCCAAAAAAATATTTCATGATTCAGATAGAGAATACAATTTTAATAAACTTTCCAATTTACTTCTATCATTTAATTTGCTTCCTTCTCTTGTTATCCTTTGCTGAAAGGTTTATCTAGGCAAGCTCAGAAGCAGCAGAGAACCTAGGTTCTAGCTGTTGATTGGTGGCTACATATACTGTATATATATCGATTGTGATTGGCTCTCCCATGAGTTCAGTTAGAAACCATTAGTGCATTGCTGCTCCTTCAACAAATGATACCAATAGAATTAAACAAATTACATAATAGAAGTAAATTAGAAAGTTGTTTAAAATTGTATTCTCTGTCTGAATCATGAAAGAAAAAAATTGGGTTTCATGCCCCTTTAGTTTAGACTTGATTTATATTCCTTTGATTACATTTCTTAAGATTTTTTTCCTGTTCCTGATACTGTCTCTGAGATAGTTTCTAAGAATGGGCTAAACCAGGTAAAACAATGTTATCCTTCAGCAAGGTCTAAGAAAATCTATTCTTTGCCGGCTTCTAATATTGAACTTTGGGAAACTATTCCCAAAGTTGAAGGGCCTTTTCTACCTTGACTAAGTGTACTTTTGAAGATAGTTCCTTCCTTTCCTTCACTTTAGATTGGAAGTTAGAATTCTTCCATTGGACGTTTTTTCAGCAAGCAGGTTTTATTGTTAGGCCAGCAGTTTTCATTGCGTGTGTCTGTTGCTTTTTCCATTTGCGTCAATAGTCTTTTTTTAAACAATTTTTTCTGAAGATTCTGCTTGTGAAGTTTTTTTTAGCCTTTTAGAATTGCTTAAATGTGCTAATGCTTTTAATTGTGTTCTTGTTAAAGTTCCAGGCTTTAATTCAAAAGTATAAAAACATGTAGTAGAGTACAGCCAAAAACTGCAGAGAAATGACTGTCAATGACTATAAGATAAAAACACATCAAGAAGGGAAAGCTGAGCTCCTCACACAGCAGACATGTTTTATGCTTGCCAAGCACTTGTTCACTGCCTGTAGGAGCTACAGCTACACTCAGCTTAAATCGGCTACAGCTGTGAAAATTTAAAGTTACATAGTCACATATATTCATACCCTTCTTAATTGTTACAGATAATATTTATCTACATATGGAATAAATGTTAAACAAGAGGAAGACGTAATCTGCATATTCAAATATGTAATTTCACTTATTAAATTTACTATCAATGATAAAGGGTTAAAAGTGAAGAATATCTAAATATCCCTATATGCATATTCAAGTATATGGTAACCCTTACTTTGTATCTCATTACACTTTGAGTTTTATCATTAATAATAGATTAGACAAAATGTATATCATATCACCTCCCTATACATAGGGTATTGAGGTGTTCAAAGTAAAAATCCAGTATACCTCTCTTATATTAAACTAGTACTAAAGCCCATTTTTTGCAGTACAGTGGTCCCACCCCTTGTTCTCTCCCCCCTCTCTTTTGCTCTCTCTCCCCTTTCTCTTTTGCTTTCTCTTCCCCCTCTCTTTTGCTCGCTCTCCCTCTCTCCTTTGCACTCTCTCCCCTCTTTTGCTCTCTCTCTCCCCCCTTTTGTTCTCACCCCCCCTCTTTGGCTCTCTCTCCCCCCTCTTTGGCTCTCTCCCCTCTTTGGCTCTCTCCCCTCTTTTGCTCTCTCTCCTCTTTGGCTCTCTTTCCTCTTTTGGTCTCTCCTCTTTGGCTCGCTTTCCTCTTTTGCTCTCTCTCTTCCCCCTCTTTGGCTCTCTCCCCCCCCCTTTGGCTCTCTCCCCCCCTCTTTGGCCCATCTCCCCCCTCTCTTTCTCCCTTTCTGGCTCCATCTTTCAAACCCTTTGCCTCTCTGGCCACGCCCCCATTGCGGCACCCCGTCCAGCCACACACCATCGTGGCGACACCTGCCCGGCCACGCCCCTCACCCGGCCACGGCCCTCGCTGCACCCAGCCACGCCCCCATTGCGACGTTTCCGTCGGACACGCCCCCTGACACTCCGCTTCAGCCTTGCTCTGTGGTGAGTGCTGATTGTCAGGATCCAAACGGCCAGGTATGTTTGTCACGTGCAGTCTCTACTGCGCATGACTGCATCTGACAAACATACTTGGCCATTTATTATATAGGATTTATTTTCACGATTCCCTCCTCTTTTCCATCAGGGAGTATGGTCACTGCCCTGTACAGACAATAGTGTGGAATCAGAGTTGTGTAACTCTTTAAAGGGACAGTCAAGTCCAAAAAAAACTTTCATGATTCAGATAGGGCATGTAATTTTAAACAACTTTACAATTTACTTGTATCACCAATTTTGCTTTGTTCTCTTGGTATTCTTAGTTGAAAGCTAAACCTAGGAGGTTAATATGCTAATTTCTTAGACCTTGAAGGCTGCCTCCAATATAAATGCATTTTGATAGTTTTTCACCACTAGAGGGCATTAGTTCACGTGTTTCATATAGATAACATTGAGCTCATGCTCGTGAATTTACCATGGAGACAGCTCTGATTGGCTAAAATGCAAGTCTGTCAAAAAAACTGAAATAAGGGGGCAGTCTGTTGAGGCTTAGATACAAGGTAATTACAGAGGTAAAACATGTACAATTATAACTGTGTTGGTTATGCAAAACTGGGGAATGGGTAATAAAGGGTTTATCTATCTTTCTTTCATGCAATTGGCAAGAGTCCATGAGCTAGTGACGTATGGGATAAACAATCCTACCAGGAGGGGCAAAGTTTCCCAAACCTCAAAATGCCTATAAATACACCCCTCACCACACCCACAATTCAGTTTTACAAACTTTGCCTCCTATGGAGGTGGTGAAGTAAGTTTGTGCTAAGATTTCTATGTTGATATGCGCTTCTCAGCATTTTTTGAAGCCAGATTCCTCTCAGAGTACAGCGAATGGCAGAGGGATGTGAAGGGAGTATCACCTATTGAATGCAATGGTTTTCGTCATGGGGATCTATTTCATAGGTTCTCTGTTATCGGTCGTAGAGATTCATTTCCTACCTCCCTTTTCAGATTGACGATATACTCTCATATTCCATTACCTCTACTGATAACTGTTTCAGTACTGGTTTGGCTATCTGCTATATGTGGATGGGTGTCTTTTGGTAAGTATGTTTTCATTACTTAAGACACTCTCAGCTATGGTTTGGCACTTTATGTATTTATATAAAGTTCTAAATATATGTATTGTACTTATATTTGCCATGATTCAGGTTTCAGTATATTTCCTTTTGCAGACTGTCAGTTTCATATCTGGCAAATGCATTTTTTAGGAAAATGTATTTCTTACCTGGGGTATAGTCTTTTTTCAATTAACTGTCATTTTAAATTCGCGGGCAGAATTAGGCTTGCGAGGGTGCAAAATGACAAACTCATTTTTGGCGCAAGATTTTTTGCCGCAAAGTTACGTTTGATGACGCAAATTCATAATTTCCAGCTTCTTTGTCGATGCTGAGTCCTTTCACAAAGTTGCGTCTTCATTGACGCGAGTGTGTCATTTCCGGATGTTGTTAGCGCCTAAACATTTTCTCTGTGCGTCATACTTGCCGCCAAATATTTTCATTATTTTAAACCCCATTCCTATATGCCTCTTGCCTTTTTTCTCTATCAGAGGGATATGCTGTTTGCATTTTGTTCCCATTCCTGAAACTGCCATATAAGGAAATTGATAATTTTGCTTTATATGTTGTTTTTTTCTTACATTTACAAGATTTCTCAATCTGATCCTGTCTCAGAAATCACTGTTGGAATCCTGCTGACTGATAACAGTTCTACCAAAGCTAAGTACATTTGTTGTAATCTTGTGGAGATTATATCTCCAGATGTGGTTTGTAATAAGTTGTCAAGATAAACTTTTACATGCAGAGAATGTGTCCATCAGTATTAGTACATTGCCTGTTGCTGTTCTTTTAACATCTAATGTACAAGATATACCTGTGAATTTATAAGAATTTATTGCTGATTCTATTCAGAAGGCTTTGTCTGCTATCCTGCCTTCTAATAAATGTAAAGGTCTTTTAAAACTTCTCATAAAGGTGATGAAATTTCAAATGACCAACAACATACTGAATTATCCTCCTCTGATGAGGATCTATCTGATTCAGAAGATACTTCCTCAGATATTGACACTGACAAATCTACTTATTTAAAATGGAGTACATTTGTTCTTTGTTGAAGAAGTGTTAATTATATTGGATATTGAGGAGACTAGTCCTCTTGATATTAAAACTAATACATGTTTAAATTCTGTTTATAAACCTCCTGTGGTTATTCCAGAGTTTTTTTCAGTTCCTGATGATATTTCTGATATGATTGGAATGGAATAGGCCTGGTACTATTTTTATTCCTTCTTTAAGGTTTAAAAAAATGTATGCTTTGCCAGCAGTTAGATTGGAGTTTTTGGGAAAAGATCCCCAAAGTTGATGGGGCTATCTCTACTCTTGCTAAACGTACTACTATTCCTACGGAAGATAGTACTTCTTTTAAGATCCTTTAGATAGGAAACTTGAATCTTATCTAAGGAAAGCTTATTTATTTTAAGGTCTTCTTCTTAGGCCTGCAATTTCTTTGGCTGATGTTGCAGCTGCTTTAACTTTTTGGTTGGAAACTTTAGCGCAACAAGTATCGAATCATGATTTGTCTAGCATTGTTAACTTGATTCAACATGCTAATAATTTCATTTGTGATGCCATTTTTTTATATCATCAAAATTGATATTACATCTATGTCTTTAGCTATTTTAGCTAGAAGAGCTTTGTGGCTTAAATCTTGGAATGCTGATATGACTTCTATGTCCAGATTGCTATCTCTTTCTTTCCAAGGTAATAAATTATTTGGCTCACAGTTGGATTCATTAATTTCAATTGTCCTGAGGGGAAGGGAGTTTTTTTGCCTCAGGATAAAGATCTAAGGGTAAATCTAAAGCTTCTAACCATTTTCGTTCTTAAATAAGGAACAGAAACCTAATTCTTCCCCAAGGAATCTGTTTCCAATTGGAAGCCTTCTTCAAATTGGAATAAATCCAAGCCATTTAAGAGATCAAAGTCAGCCCCCAAGTCTGCATGAAGGTGCGACCCTTATTCCAGCTCAGCTGGTAGGGGGCAGATTAAGATTTTTCAAAGATGTTTGGATCAATTCGGTCCAAAATCATTGGATTCAGAATATTGTCTCTCAGAGATACAAAATAGGATTCAGAGTAAGACCGCCTGTGAGAAGATTTTTTCTCTCACACATTCCAGCAAACCCAGTAAAGGCTCAGGCCTTTCTGAAGTGTGTTTCAGACCTGGAGTTATCTGGGGTAATCATGCCAGTTCCGTTTCAGGAACAGGGTCTGGGGTTTTATTCAAATCTATTCATTGTCCCAAAGAAAGAAAATTAATTCAATTTTGAATTGATATGTAAGAATACCAACTTTTAAAATGGTTACTATAAGGTCTATTCTGCCTTTTGTTCAGCAAGGGCATTATATGCCCACAATAGACTTACAGGATGCATATCTTCATATTTTGATTCATCCAGATCACTATCAGTTCCTGAGATTCTCTTTTCTAGACAAGCATTACCAATTTGTTGCTCTTCCTTTTTGGCCTAGCGACATCTCTCGGTGTCCTACTCTATGTTATCAGAAAACGGGGTGTTGCGGTGTTTCCTTATTTGGACAATATCTTGGTACTTGCTCAGTCTTTACGTTCTGCAGAATCTCACACAAATCGACTTCTGTTGTTTCTTCGAAGACATGGTTGGAGGATCAATTTACCAAAAAGTTATTTGATTTCTCAGACAGTGTCCATAACTTTGTCTCTAACAGACAAGAGACATTTGAAATTGGTTGCAGCCTGTCGGTACCTTCAGTCTCAGTCATTCCCTTCAGTAGCTATGTGCATGGAAGTTTTAGGTCTTATGACTGCAGCATCGGACGTGATCCCCTTTGCTAGTTTTCATATGAGACTTCTCCAGTCTCCAGCTTTGTCTGCTGAAACAATGGTGCAGGGATTATACAAGGATATCACAATTAATATCCTTAAATCCCAATGTTTGACTTTCTCTGACTTGGTGGTTACATCACCATCGTATAATCTAGGGGCCTCTTTCGTTCATCTAACCTGCACTGTGATCACAACAGATGCGAGTCTTTCAGGTTGGGGAGCTGTTTGGGGATCTCTGACAGCATAAGGGGTTTGGAAATCTCAAGAGGCGAGATTACCAATAAATATTTTGGAACTCCGTGCAATTCTCAGGGCTCTTCAGTTTCGGCCTCTGTTGAAGAGAGAACCGTTAATTTGTTTTCAGATAGACAATATCACAACTGTGGCATATGTCAATCATCAGAGTGGGACTCACAGTCCTCAAGCTATGAAAGAAGTATCTCGGATACTTGTTTGGGCAGAATCCAGCTCCTGTCTAATTTCTGTGGTTCATATCCCAGGTATAGACAATTGGGAAGCGGATTACCTCAGTCGTCAGACTTTACATCCGGGAGAATGGTTCCTCCACCCAGATGTGTTTTCTCAAGTTGTTCAGATGTGGGGGCTTCCAGAAATAGATCTGATGGCATCTCATCTAAACAAGAAACTTCCCAGGTACCTGTCCAGGTCCAGGGATCCTCAGGCGGAAGCAGTGGATGCATTGACACTTGGTGTTATCAACCGGCTTATATTTTCCCGCCTCTAGTTCTTCTTCCAAGAGTGATCTCCAAAATCATCATGGAGCAATCGTTTGTGCTGCTGGTGGCTCTAGCATGGCCTTACAGGTTTTGGTATGCGGATCTTGTTCGGATGCCCAGTTGCCAACCTTGGCTACTTCCATTAAGGCCAGACTTTTTATCTCAAGGTCTGTTTTTCCTTAGTGCTTAGTTATAGAGGTTTTTTATGACTCCGTTATTAATACTATGTTGCAGGCTTGTAAATCTATTTCTAGTAAGATTTATTATCAAGTTTGGAAGACTTACATTTCATGGTGTTCTCATAAATTCTCTTGACATTCTTTTAGAATTCCTAGAATTTTACAGTTTCTTCAGGATGGTTTGGATAAAGGTTTGTCTGCAAGTTCCTTGAAAGGACAAATCTCTGCTCTTTTAGTTTTATTTTACAGAAAGATTGCTAAACTTCCTGATATTCATTGTTTTGTGCAGGCTTTGGTTCGTATCAAGCCTTTCATTAATCAATCTCTCCTCCTTGGAGTCTTAATTTGGTTTTGAAGGCTTTACAGGCTCCTCCGTTTGAGCCTATGCATTCTTTGTACATTAATCTACTTTCTTGGAAAGTGTTGTTTATTTTGTCCATCTCTACTGCTAGAAGAGTTTCTAAATTATCTGCTCTCTCTTGTGAATCTCCTTTTCTGATTTTTCTTCTGGATAAGGCAGTTTTACGGATTTCATTTAAATTCTTACCTAAGGTTGTGAATTCTAACAACATTAATAGAGAAATTGTTGTTCCTTCCTTGTGTCCTAATCCTAAGAATTCTTTGGAGAGATCTTTACATTCTTTGGATGTAGTGAGAGCTCTGAAATATTATGTTGAAGCTACTAGAGATTTCAGGAAGACTTCTAGTCTTTTCTGGTTCTAGGAAAGGTCAGAAGGCTTCTGCCGTTTCTTTGGCTTTGTGGTTAAAGTTTTTGATTCATCAAGCATATTTGGAGTCAGGTCAAGCCCTGCCTCAGAGAATTACAGCTCCTTCTACTAGATCAGTTTCCACTTCCTGGGTTTTTAAGAATGAAGCTTCAGTTGATCAGATTTGCAAAGCTGCTACTTGGTCTTCTTTGCATACATTTACTAAATTCTACCATTTTGATGTATTTGCTTCTTCGGAAGCAGTTTTTGGTAGATAAGTTCTTCAGGCAGCTATTTCAGTTTGATTCTTCTGCTTTTGATTTAAGTTTTTTCCTTTCATTTATGAGAATAAACTTATATTTTGGGTTGTGGATTAATTTTTTCAGGGGAAAATGGCTATTTTTATTTTTATCCCTCCCTCTCTAGTGACTCTTGCGTGGAGTTCCACATCTTGGGTATTGCTATCCCATACGTCACTAGCTCATGGACTCTTGCCAATTACATAAAAGAAAACATAATTTATGTAAGAACTTACCTGATAAATTAATTTCTTTCATATTGGCAAGAGTCCATGAGGCCCACCCCTTTTTTATGGTGGTTTTGATTTTTTTTGTATAAAGCTCAATTATTTCCAAATTCCTTTGTTGATGCTTTATTACTCCTTTCTTTATCACCTCACTACTTGGCTATTCGTTAAACTGAATTGTGGGTGTGGTGAGGGGTGTATTTATAGGCATTTTGAGGTTTGGAAAACTTTGCCCCTCCAGGTAGGATTGTATTTCCCATACGTCACTAGCTCATGGAATATTGCCAATATGAAAGAAATTAATTTATCAGGTAAGTTCTTACATAAATTATGTTTTTGAAACAACAAAAATTCTGGTGTTGACTGTCCCTTTAAAATGCTTAGCAATTAGGGTGTCTGAGTCCGGATCCTCAATGGATCATACATGCTCAAGAAAGCAATCTTTTAGGGGTCTCTTAGTTCTCCCTACATATTGCTTAGAGCACCCCCTACAGGTCAAAAGATAGATGACATGAGTTGTCGCACAATTTATGTAAAAGTTGATCCTATGGTTACACTTGGTTTGAGTAGAGATTACATTTCCCCCTTCCTTCACAAAGTCACAAGTCTTACATATATTGTGCCTACATTTATAGAAACCTTTTCTCCGCTTAAGCCAGCAGGTTCGATTGACTATAGGTAGATCTGAAGGTGATAGGAAGTTACCAATAGTTTTCCTTTCTTTGAGATAAACTGACAACCCTCATTAACTACATTTTTAAGTATGGGATCTATATGTAAAATTGGTAGACTTTCCTTAATAATTTTACAAATACAACTATATTCTAGGCTATAGGTGGTAATTAATTTTGGTTTATCACTTTTTTCTTCAAGATATTTATTCTTGTACTGCCTTACGGCTAGATTTGGAGTTTTGTCGGTAACGACCCGAAAAGCTAACGCCGGCTTTTTTCTGGCCGCACCATAAAAATAACTCTGGTATTGAGAGTCCACATAAAGGCTGCGTTAGGCTCCAAAAAAGGAGCGTAGAGCATATTTAACGCAGCTTCAACTCTCGATACCAGAGTTGCTTACGCAAGCGGCCAGCCTAAAAAACGTGCTCGTGCATGATTCCCCCATAGAAAACAATGGGGCTGTTTGAGCTGAAAAAAAACCTAACACCTGCAAAAAAGCCACCTAACGCAGCCCCATTCTTTGCTATGCGGAAACACTTCCTACGTCTGCACCTAACACTCTAACATGTACCCCGAGTCTAAACACCCCTAAACTTACACTTATTAACCCCTAATCTGCCGCCCCCGCTATCGCTGACCCCTGCATATTATTATTAACCCCTAATCTGCCGCTCCGTAAACCGCCGCTACTTACATTATCCCTATGTACCCCTAATCTGCTGCCCTAACATCGCCGACCCCTATATTTTATTTATTAATCCCTAATCTGCTGCCCCCAACGTCGCCTCCACCTGCCTACACTTATTAACCCCTAATCTGCCGAGCGGACCTGAGCGCTACTATAATAAAGTTATTAACCCCTAATCCGCCTCATTAACCCTATAATAAATAGTATTAACCCCTAATCTAGGTAACTATTAAATAGTTCTTAACTATTTAATAGCTATTGTACATGGTTAAAATAATTACAAAGTTACCTGTAAAATAAATATTAATCCTAAAATAGCTATAATATAATTATAATTTATATTGTAGCTATATTAGGATTTATTTTACAGGTAAGTATTTAGCTTTAAATAGGAATAATTTATTTAATAAGAGTTAATTAATTTCGTTAGATTAAAATTATATTTAATTTAGGGGGGTGTTAGTGTTAGGGTTAGACTTAGCTTTAGGGGTTAATACATTTATTAGAATAGCGGTGAGCTCCAGTCGGCAGATTAGGGGTTAATAATTGAAGTTAGGTGTCGGCGATGTTAGGGAGGGCAGATTAGGGGTTAATACTATTTATTATAGGGTTAGTGAGGCGGATTAGGGGTTAATAACTTTATAATAATAGCGGTGCAGTCCGCTCGGCAGATTAGGGGTTAATAAGTGTAGGCAGGTGGAGGCGACGTTGAGGGGGGCAGATTAGGGGTTAATAAATATAATATAGTGGTCGGCGGTGTTAGGGCCAGCAGATTAGGGGTACATAAGTATAACGTAGGTGGCGGCGCTTTGCGGTCGGCAGATTAGGGGTTAATTATTGTAGGTAGCTGGCTGCGACGTTGTGGGGGGCAGGTTAGGGGTTAATAAATATAATATAGGGGTCGGCGGTGTTAGGGGCAGCAGATTAGGGGTACATAAGTATAACGTAGGTGGCGGTCGGCAGATTAGGGGTTAAAAAAATTTAATCGAGTGGCGGCGATGTGGGGGGACCTCGGTTTAGGGGTACATAGGTAGTTTATGGGTGTTAGTGTACTTTAGAGTACAGTAGTTAAGAGCTTTATGAACCGGCGTTAGCCCAGAAAGCTCTTAACTACTGACTTTTTTCCTGCGGCTGGAGTTTTGTCGTTAGATTTCTAACGCTCACTTCAGACACGACTCTAAATACCGGAGTTAGAAAAATCCCATTGAAAAGATAGGATACGCAATTTACGTAAGGGGATCTGCGGTATGGAAAAGTCGCGGCTGAAAAGTGAGCGTTAGACCCTTTTTTTAATGACTCCAAATACCGGAGGTAGCCTAAAACCAGCGTTAGGAGCCTCTAACGCTGGTTTTCACGGCTACCACCCAACTCTAAATCTAGGCCTTAGTTTGTCTCTAGGTATAGAATCCACTTCTCTACAGGCTTTATCTAGAGTTTTTTGATTATATCCTCTTTCTTTGAGCCGTTGATTAATTTTATCATCCTTTATAGTTATAGGGCTCCATTTATTAAGCAGTAGATGCCGCTTCGGAGCCCCAACGTTTCAGGTCCGCCTGAGTGGTCATAAGACCACTGCTCCTTAACTTCTCTGCCACCTTTTAGGTGGTTGACTGAAATCATCCCTATCTGACTGGGATGATTGATGGCCCCTGCTAGCGGACGATTGACCACCAGTGAGCAGGGGGTGGCATTGCACAAGCATTTCACCAGAAATGCTTGTGCAATGTTAAATGCTGACAGCGTAAGTCTTAGTTTGCTGATATTCTTTATAAATCCAGGTTTATCTCTCTTTTCATGGAAGATGTTGTTTGAATTCTATTATCTCTACTGTAACTAGAGGATAGAAATCTGGAGCTTCTAATTATTTTCCCCTTTTCGTCAAAACTGGGATCAGAAGTTTATTTTCTAGTCTTAGAAATAAGGTTCCTTTGGCTCTGCTTGGAAACCTAGTTTAAACTGGATCAAGTCTAAACATTCCAAAAAAATCTACTCCCTTTTTCAATGCTGCCTAAAGGTGTGGCCACCGATCCAGGAGTTTTGGTAGGAGCAAGTTGCGCCTTTTTCAAGAGCATGTGGATAAATTGAATGCAATCTTGGCAGAACGTAAAGGTGAGAAATTCCATCGTGACAGATTAGATTATGAAAGTAATAAAGTCTATCAATGGCCATCATTTCAGAAAAGAACATGGAAATTTAATCCTGGGAAAGAAAAGAATTGGAATAAGAACAAAACAAAAATAAGATCGCAAGACGCCAAAACCTATATGGAAAAACAAGAACTCAAAGAAAGTGTTATTCACTTCGACTGAAGTGGATACTTCAGATCAGGAATCAGCTGCTTCAGCTGAATCTTCAAGTCTGTCCCCCTCCTCCCCTCCTCCTCTCCTTTTTCTTTATCCTCTCATTCTTTACAGGTTGTCAGCACCGATGATATGGAGAGTGAAGGTCCAGCAACACGCTCCAAAGAACCGAAAAAAGAATCCAAGAAAGAGTCAAAGAAAGGATCCAAAGTCCCTTTAGACGGGTCAGAAGATCCAAAAACAAAAAGAAAAAAGAAATAAAACAAGATAATGTGGGACTGTTTGATCTTAATGTCATCAATTTATCCTCTTATACACTCAGTGAGGATCAAACAAAACTGTTAAGCAGAGGTTTGGGATTTGCTCCCACTAGGGATTTTTGTCCCTTTAATACTCTGTTAGACATTAACAGATTTGTTCGAAAGCTTACTTTGAAAAGTAAGCTTTTACTAATGAGAATACGGCTGATACACATATTGATATTGAGCAATCATTGAATAGATCAGAGGTACCATTTCAGGATGCTTGTGTTTTAAGCACTTTGATAGATTTGCAGGAAGGTCATGATACTTTATTTGAGAGGTCTTTTCCTAAAAAAAGTGGTTCAGCTTTTTATCCTATACAATTTAGGGGACCTGCAATTAATTTATTCCAAAAAAACAGTTGAAAGGGATATTTCTCCAACATAGGTGTGTCCGGTCCACGGCGTCATCCTTACTTGTGGGATATTCTCTTCCCCAACAGGAAATGGCAAAGAGCCCAGCAAAGCTGGTCACATGATCCCTCCTAGGCTCCGCCTTCCCCAGTCATTCTCTTTGCAAACAAGTTTCTCAAGGTTCCATCGTTCAAAATGGAAACCATTCGAACAATTCTTCCTTCCATCCAGGAAGGTCAATTCATGACCACGGTGGATTTAAAGGATGCGTATCTACATATTCCTATCCACAAGGAACATCATCGGTTCCTAAGGTTCGCATTTCTGGACAAGCATTACCAGTTTGTGGCACTTCCGTTCGGATTAGCCACTGCTCCAAGAATTTTCACAAAGGTACTAGGGTCCCTTCTAGCGGTGCTAAGACCAAGGGGCATTGCAGTAGTACCTTACTTGGACGACATACTGATTCAAGCGTCGTCCCTTCCACAAGCAAAGGCTCACACGGACATTGTCCTGGCCTTTCTCAGATCTCACGGGTGGAAAGTGAACGTAGAAAAAAGTTCTCTATCTCCGTCAACAAGGGTTCCCTTCTTGGGAACAATAATAGACTCCTTAGAAATGAGGATTTTTCTGACAGAGGCCAGAAAATCAAAACTTCTAAACTCTTGTCAAATACTTCATTCTGTTCCTCTTCCTTCCATAGCGCAGTGCATGGAAGTAATAGGTTTGATGGTAGCGGCAATGGACATAGTTCCTTTTGCGCGAATTCATCTAAGACCATTACAACTGTGCATGCTCAGTCAGTGGAATGGGGACTATACAGACTTGTCTCCAACGATACAAGTAGATCAGAGGACCAGAGATTCACTCCGTTGGTGGCTGTCCCTGGACAACCTGTCACAGGGGATGAGCTTCCGCAGACCAGAGTGGGTCATTGTCACGACCGACGCCAGTCTGGTGGGCTGGGGCGCGGTCTGGGGACCCCTGAAAGCTCAGGGTCTTTGGTCTCGGGAAGAATCTCTTCTCCCGATAAATATTCTGGAACTGAGAGCGATATTCAATGCTCTCAAGGCTTGGCCTCAGCTAGCGAAGGCCAAGTTCATACGGTTTCAATCAGACAACATGACGACTGTTGCGTACATCAACCATCAGGGGGGAACAAGGAGTTCCCTGGCGATGGAAGAAGTGACCAAAATCATTCAATGGGCGGAGACTCACTCCTGCCACTTGTCTGCAATCCACATCCCAGGAGTGGAAAATTGGGAAGCGGATTTTCTGAGTCGTCAGACATTTCATCCGGGGGAGTGGGAACTCCATCCGGAAATCTTTGCCCAAATTACTCAATTGTGGGGCATTCCAGACATGGATCTGATGGCCTCTCATCAGAACTTCAAGGTTCCTTGCTACGGGTCCAGATCCAGGGATCCCAAGGCGACTCTAGTAGATGCACTAGTAGCACCTTGGACCTTCAAACTAGCTTATGTATTCCCGCCGTTTCCTCTCATCCCCAGGCTGGTAGCCAGGATCAATCAGGAGAGGGCATCGGTGATCTTGATAGCTCCTGCATGGCCACGCAGGACTTGGTATGCAGACCTGGTGAATATGTCATCGGCTCCACCATGGAAGCTACCTTTGAGACGAGACCTTCCTGTTCAAGGTCCGTTCGAACATCCGAATCTGGTCTCACTCCAACTGACTGCTTGGAGATTGAACGCTTGATCTTATCAAAGCGAGGGTTCTCAGATTCTGTCATTGATACTCTTGTTCAGGCCAGAAAGCCTGTAACTAGAAAAATCTACCACAAAATATGGAAAAAATATATCTGTTGGTGTGAATCTAAAGGATTCCCTTGGGACAAGGTAAAAATTCCTAAGATTCTATCCTTTCTTCAAGCAGGTTTGGAGAAAGGATTATCTGCAAGTTCTTTGAAGGGACAGATTTCTGCCTTGTCTGTGTTACTTCACAAAAAGCTGGCAGCTGTGCCAGATGTTCAAGCCTTTGTTCAGGCTCTGGTTAGAATCAAGCCTGTTTACAAACCTTTGACTCCTCCTTGGAGTCTCAATTTAGTTCTTTCAGTTCTTCAGGGGGTTCAGTTTGAACCCTTACATTCCGTTGATATTAAGTTATTATCTTGGAAAGTTTTGTTTTTGGTTGCAATTTCTTCTGCTAGAAGAGTTTCAGAATTATCTGCTCTGCAGTGTTCTCCTCCTTATCTGGTGTTCCATGCAGATAAGGTGGTTTTGCGTACTAAACCTGGTTTTCTTCCGAAAGTTGTTTCTAACAAAAACATTAACCAGGAGATAGTCGTGCCTTCTTTGTGTCCGAATCCAGTTTCAAAGAAGGAACGTTTGTTGCACAATTTGGATGTAGTTCGTGCTCTAAAATTCTATTTAGATGCTACAAAGGATTTTAGACAAACATCTTCCTTGTTTGTTGTTTATTCTGGTAAAAGGAGAGGTCAAAAAGCAACTTCTACCTCTCTCTCTTTTTGGATTAAAAGCATCATCAGATTGGCTTACGAGACTGCCGGACGGCAGCCTCCTGAAAGAATCACAGCTCATTCCACTAGGGCTGTGGCTTCCACATGGGCCTTCAAGAACGAGGCTTCTGTTGATCAGATATGTAAGGCAGCGACTTGGTCTTCACTGCACACTTTTACTAAATTTTACAAATTTGATACTTTTGCTTCTTCTGAGGCTATTTTTGGGAGAAAGGTTTTGCAAGCCGTGGTGCCTTCCATTTAGGTGACCTGATTTGCTCCCTCCCTTCATCCGTGTCCTAAAGCTTTGGTATTGGTTCCCACAAGTAAGGATGACGCCGTGGACCGGACACACCTATGTTGGAGAAAACAGAATTTTTGTTTACCTGATAAATTACTTTCTCCAACGGTGTGTCCGGTCCACGGCCCGCCCTGGTTTTTTAATCAGGTCTGATAATTTATTTTCTTTAACTACAGTCACCACGGTATCATATGATTTCTCCTATGCAAATATTCCTCCTTTACGTCGGTCGAATGACTGGGGAAGGCGGAGCCTAGGAGGGATCATGTGACCAGCTTTGCTGGGCTCTTTGCCATTTCCTGTTGGGGAAGAGAATATCCCACAAGTAAGGATGACGCCGTGGACCGGACACACCGTTGGAGAAAGTAATTTATCAGGTAAACATAAATTCTGTTTTTAAATCTGTCTGTTACTAAGAAACAAACTAGAAACAATTTGAAAAAAAACTGAGAAAGTGACATTGGAATCGCTTAAACGCAACCACAAAACAGTCATTAGGAACTCCGATAAAGGAGGTAATATTTTTGTTTTAAACAAAAATTACTATTTTGAGGAGGCCTTGAGGCAATTAAATGACTTCACTACCTATAGATTTCTCAGTGGTAATTCAACTATGAAATTTAAAAAATAATTATTGTCTCTGTTAGATGATTGTATACTCCTAGGATTATTTGAACAAGAAGATGTGGCATTTCTCATCCCTGAATTCCCCATTGTGCCGTTATTCCACTATTTGCCAAAAATTCATAAGAATCCTACACGACCACCAGGCAGGCCCATTGTATCGGGTATTGTGTCTCTTCTTGAACCCTTGTCTGAGTGGTTAGATTCTATTTTGCAGCCAATAGTAAGAAATCTATTCAGCTATTTGAGGGATTCGTCACATCTTCTGGAAAGTCTAACTGAGATTAAGTGGAAAGAAAACAATTCTTGGGTAGTAGTGGACATAGCCTCTCTTTATACCTCTATCCCGCATTCTTTGGGAATTAAAGCTGTTAGATATTTTTTGGACAAATTCTCTTCATATGAGGACAATGTCATGGCTTATATTTGCTCAATTTTGGAATTTGTGCTTACGCATAATTTCCTAACATTTGATAACAAGTTTTATCTTCAATGTTGTGGAACAGCAATGGGGGCGAAGTTTGCCCCCTGATTTGCTAATTTATATGTGGCATTTTGGGAAGTGAAATATATGTACAACAGTGAATATAAGTTATACACAGAAGGCATAATCTATTATAAAAGATTTATTGATAATCTTATTATGATCATTGATGAACCATTTAATGAAGTCACATTTTCTATTTTCCTGAATGATAATGAAATGCGTTTAAGATTTGTTGGGGGATTTGATCAGAAAAGGACTGACTTCCTGGTTATAACATCATACATGCTAGTTCATGTCATCCACCTCACCTACTCCGTGCTATACCAAGAGGTTAGTATATTAGATTACGGCGAAATACTAATGATGATTTGACGTGTCATCAACAGGCAGATGAACTCATTAAGAGACTGATTGCCAGAGTTTATGATCCAAATACACTAGAAAAAAACAAATTGAAGAGAAGCAAAGCTCAGGGAAAGAAGAAGAGATCTGAAAGTAATGCCACTGGCTCATTTGGTGATAACATAGTTTTCTCCAACATTGGTGTGTCCGGTCCACGGCGTCATCCTTACTTGTGGGATATTCTCTTCCCCAACAGGAAATGGCAAAGAGTCCCAGCAAAGCTGGCCATATAGTCCCTCCTAGGCTCCGCCCACCCCAGTCATTCTCTTTGCCGTTGCACAGGCAACATCTCCACGGAGATGGTTAAGAGTTTTTTGGTGTTTAAATGTAGTTTTTATTCTTCTATCAAGTGTTTGTTATTTTAAAATAGTGCTGGTATGTACTATTTACTCTGAAACAGAAAAGGATGAAGATTTCTGTTTGTAAGAGGAAGATGATTTTAGCAGACAGTAACTAAAATCGATTGCTGTTTCCACACAGGACTGTTGAGATGAAGTAACTTCAGTTGGGGGAAACAGTTAGCAGACTTTTCTGCTTAAGGTATGACTAGCCATATTTCTAACAAGACCATGTAATGCTGGAAGGCTGTCATTTCCCCTCATGGGGACCGGTAAGCCATTTTCTTAGTCAAACATAAAAGAATAAAGGGTTTAAAAAAGGGCTTAAAAACTGGTAGACATTTTTATGGGCTAAAACGATTGCTTTATTGGGGCATATTATGCAGATTCTAGCTAACAATTGGCATTATAATCTTGGGGAACGTTTAAAAAACGGCAGGCACTGTGTTGGACACCTTTTTTAGTCTGCGGGCCTTTCTAGTTATAGACTGAGCCTCATTTTTGCGCCATTACTGCGCAGTTGTTTTTGGAGAGCAAGGTATGCAGATGCATGTGTGAGGATCTAAGAATCACTAAAAAAGCTTCTAGAAGGCGTCATTTGGTATCGTATTCCCCTCTGGGCTTGGTTGGGTCTCAGCAAAGCATATAGCTGGGACTGTATAGGGGTCAAATTTAAAAACGGCTCCGGTTCCATTATTTTAAGGGTTAAAGCTCTGAAATTTGGTGTACAATACTTTTAATGCTTTAAGACACTGTGGTGAAATTTTGGTAATGTTTGAACAATTCCTTCATACTTTTTCACATATTCAGTAATAAAGTGTTTTCAGTTTGAAATTTAAAGAGACAGTAACGGTTTTATGTTAAAACGTTTTTTGTGCTTTGTTGACAAGTTTAAGCCTGTTTAACATGTCTGTACCTTCAGATAAGCTATGTTCTATATGTATGAAAGCCAATGTGTCTCCCCATTTAAATTTATGTGATAATTGTGCCATAGTGTCCAAACAAAGTAGGGACAGTAATGCCACAGATAATGATATTGCCCAAGATGATTCCTCAAATGAGGGGAGTAAACATGATACTACATCATCCCCTACTGTGTCTACACCAGTTTTGCCCATACAGGAGGCCCCTAGTACATCTAGTGCGCCAATACTTATTACCATGCAACAATTAACGGCTGTAATGGATAACTCCATAGCAAATCTTTTATCCAAAATGCCTACTTATCAGAGAAAGCGCGATTGCTCTGTTTTAAACACTGAAGAGCAAGAGGGCGCTGATGATAACTGTTCTGACATACCCTCACACCAATCTCAAGGGGCCATGAGGGAGGTTTTGTCTGATGGAGAAATCTCAGATTCAGGAAAAATTTCTCATCAAGCTGAACCTGATGTTGTGACATTTAAATTTAAATTAGAACATCTCCGCGCACTGCTTAAGGAGGTGTTATCTACTCTGGATGATTGTGACAATTTGGTCATTCCAGAGAAATTATGTAAGATGGACAAGTTCCTAGAGGTTCCGGTGCCCCCCGACGCTTTTCCTATACCCAAGCCGGTGGCGGACATAGTAAATAAAGAGTGGGAAAAGCCTGGCATACCTTTTGTTCCCCCCCCTATATTTAAGAAATTATTTCCTATAGTCGACCCCAGAAAGGACTTATGGCAGACAGTCCCCAAGGTCGAGGGGGCGGTTTCTACTCTAAACAAACGCACTACTATCCCTATCGAAGATAGTTGTGCTTTCAAAGATCCTATGGATAAAAAATTAGAGGGTTTGCTTAAAAAGATTTTTGTACAGCAAGGTTACCTTCTACAACCAATTTCATGCATTGTTCCTGTCACTACGGCAGCGTGTTTCTGGTTCGAGGAACTAGAAATGTCGCTCAGTAGAGAATCTTCATATGAGGAGGTTATGGACAGAGTTCACGCACTTAAATTGGCTAACTCTTTTGTTTTAGATGCCGTTTTGAAATTAGCTAGATTAGCGGCGAAATTTTCGTCCCTTTCGCAGAAACGGACCAGCCTCTAATTCTGCATCCTCTAAGCAAGAGGGTAATACTTCACAACCCAAACCAGCCTGGAAACCAATGCAAGGCTGGAACAAGGGTAAGCAGGCCAAGAAGCCTACCACTGCTACCAAAACAGCATGAAGGGATAGCCATGATCCGGGACCGGATCTAGTGGGGGGCAGACTCTCTCTCTTTGCTCAGGCTTGGGCAAGAGATGTTCAGGATCCTTGGGCGCTAGAAATAGTTTCTCAAGGTTATCTCCTGGAATTCAAGGAACTACCCCCAAGGGGAAGGTTCCACAGGTCTCACTTATCCTCAAACCAAATAAAGAGACAGGCATTCTTACATTGTGTAGAAGACCTGTTAAAGATTGGAGTGATACATCCAGTTCCAATAAGAGAACAAGGAATGGGATTTTATTCCAATCTGTTCGTGGTTCCCAAAAAAGAGGGAACATTCAGACCAATATTGGATCTGAAGATCCTAAACAAATTTCTCAGGGTACCAACGTTCAAAATGGAAACTATTCGAACGATCCTACCCACCATCCAGGAAAGTCAATTTATGACTACCGTGGATTTAAAGGATGCGTACCTACATATTCCTATCCACAAGGAACATCATCAGTTCCTAAGGTTCGCTTTTCTGGACAAGCATTACCAGTTTGTGGCACTTCCATTCGGATTAGCCACTGCTCCAAGGATTTTCACAAAGGTACTAGGGTCCCTTCTAGCGGTTCTAAGACCAAGGGGCATTGCAGTAGTACCTTACTTGGACGACATCCTAATTCAAGCGTCGTCCCTGTCAAAAGCAAAGGCTCATACGGACATCGTCCTAGCCTTTCTCAGATCTCACGGATGGAAGGTGAACAAAGAAAAAAGTTCTTCTTCTTGGGAACAATAATAGATTCCTTAGAAATGAGGATTTTTCTGAGAGAGGTCAGAAAATCAAAACTTCTAAGCTCTTGTCAAGTACTTCATTCTGTTCCTCGTCCTTCCATAGCGCAGTGCATGGAAGTAATAGGATTGATGGTTGCAACAATGGATATAGTTCCTTTTGCACGAATTCATCTAAGACCATTACAACTGTGCATGCTCAGACAGTGGAATGGGGATTATACAGACTTGTCTCCGATGATTCAAGTAGATCAAAAGACCAGAGATTCACTCCGTTGGTGGCTGACCCTGGACAATCTGTCACAGGGAATGAGCTTCCGCAGACCAGAGTGGGTCATTGTCACGACCGACGCCAGTCTAGTGGGCTGGGGCGCGGTCTGGGAATCCCTGAAAGCTCAGGGTCTATGGTCTCGGGAAGAGTCTCTTCTCCTGATAAACATTCTGGAACTGAGAGCGATATTCAATGCTCTCAGAGCTTGGCCTCAACTAGCAAAGGCCAAATTCATAAGGTTTCAATCAGACAACATGACGACCGTTGCATATATCAATCATCAGGGGGGAACAAGGAGTTCCCTGGCGATGAAAGAAGTGACCAAGATAATTCAATGGGCGGAGGATCACTCCTGCCACTTGTCTGCGATCCACATCCCAGGAGTGGAAAATTGGGAAGCGGATTTTCGGAGTCGTCAGACATTCCATTCGGGGGAGTGGGAACTCCATCCGGAAATCTTTGCCCAAATAACTCAATTATGGGGCATTCCAGACATGGATCTGATGGCGTCTCGTCAGAACTTCAAGGTTCCTTGCTACGGGTCCAGATCCAGGGATCCCAAGGTGACTCTAGTAGATGCACTAGTAGCACCTTGGACCTTCAACCTAGCTTATGTATTTCCACCGTTTCCTCTCATTCCCAGGCTGGTAGCCAGGATCAATCAGGAGAGTGCCTCGGTGATCTTGATAGCTCCTGCGTGGCCACGCAGGACTTGGTATGCAGACCTGGTGAATATGTCATCGGCTCCACCATGGAAGCTACCTTTGAGACAGGACCTTCTTGTTCAGGGTCCATTCGAACATCCGAATCTGGTTTCCCTCCAACTGACGGCTTGGAGATTGAACGCTTGATTTTATCAAAGCGTGGGTTTTCAGATTCTGTAATAGATACTCTGATTCAGGCTAGAAAGCCTGTAACTAGAAAAATTTACCATAAAATATGGAAAAAATATATCTGTTGGTGTGAATCCAAAGGATTTCCATGGAACAAGATAAAAATTCCTAAGATTCTATCCTTTCTACAAGAAGGTTTGGAGAAAGGATTATCTGCAAGTTCTCTAAAGGGACAGATCTCTGCTTTATCTGTTTTACTTCACAAAAGACTGGCAGCCGTGCCAGATGTTCAAGCATTTGTTCAAGCTCTGGTTAGGATCAAGCCTGTTTACAGACCTTTGACTCCTCCCTGGAGTCTAAATCTAGGTCTTTCAGTTCTTCAAGGGGTTCCGTTTGAACCTTTACATTCCATAGATATTAAGTTACTATCTTGGAAAGTTTTGTTTTTGGTTGCAATTTCTTCTGCTAGAAGAGTTTCAGAGTTATCTGCTCTGCAGTGTTCTCCACCCTATCTGGTGTTCCATGCAGATAAGGTGGTTTTGCGTACTACGCCTGGTTTTCTTCCGAAGGTTGTTTCTAACAAAAATATTAACCAGGAGATAGTTGTACCTTCTTTGTGTCCGAATCCAGTTTCAAAGAAGGAACGTTTGTTACACAATTTGGACGTAGTCCGTGCTCTAAAATTCTATTTAGAGGCTACTAAAGATTTCAGACAAACATCTTCCTTGTTTGTTGTTTATTCTGGTAAGAGGAGAGGTCAAAAAGCGACTTCTACCTCTCTTTCCTTTTGGCTTAAAAGCATTATCCGATTGGCTTATGAGACTGCCGGACGGCAGCCTCCTGAAAAAATCACAGCTCACTCCACTAGGGCTGTGGCTTCCACATGGGCCTTCAAGAACGAGGCTTCTGTTGACCAGATATGTAAGGCAGCGACTTGGTCTTCTATGCACACTTTTGCCAAATTTTACAAATTTGATACTTTTGCTTCTTCGGAGGCTATTTTTGGGAGAAAGGTTTTGCAAGCCGTGGTGCCTTCCATTTAGGTGACCTGATTTGCTCCCTCCCTTCATCCGTGTCCTAAAGCTTTGGTATTGGTTCCCACAAGTAAGGATGACGCCGTGGACCGGACACACCAATGTTGGAGAAAACAGAATTTATGCTTACCTGATAAATTACTTTCTCCAACGGTGTGTCCGGTCCACGGCCCGCCCTGGTTTTTTAATCAGGTCTGATGAATTATTTTCTCTAACTACAGTCACCACGGTACCATATGGTTTCTCCTATATATATTTCCTCCTGTCCGTCGGTCGAATGACTGGGGTGGGCGGAGCCTAGGAGGGACTATATGGCCAGCTTTGCTGGGACTCTTTGTCATTTCCTGTTGGGGAAGAGAATATCCCACAAGTAAGGATGACGCCGTGGACCGGACACACCGTTGGAGAAAGTAATTTATCAGGTAAGCATAAATTCTGTTTTTACAACAGAGTACACTAACCAATTTTCTGAAATTGTGAAAATATTGAAGAAGAATTTGCCAATACTTGGTGGTGATCACATTTTGCAAAATCAAATTGCAAAATGTAAGTTTGTGTCAAAGAACCCGCTAACTTTGGTGTCTCAGCTAGCTCCCAGTATGGTTACTAATGATAGAGGAGCTAGAGGTGATTGTTGGCTTAGAAAGAAAGGTAACTTCAAGTGTGGAGTAAGAACATGTCTAACTTGTAGCATGATGGGGACTACCAACACATTCAGATCATTTGTAGAAGGGACAGTGCACAATATTGATTTGTACGCTAATTGTAAGAGCACATTTGCAGTATAACTTCTTGAGTGCAACCTTTGCCACATCCAATATGTTGGAAAAACTACAAGGGAGGTCAATGTAAGAGTAAGGGAACATGTTAATGATGCAAAAACTATTGTAAAGATTCAACAATAGCTAGACATTTTAACCTCATACACTTTACTAATATAGGTGATTTCAGGGTTAAAATCATAGATATGGCAAATGTTCCATTTAGAGGTGGAAATAAATACAAAATACTTGATAAGAAGGAATTATATTGGATTTATCGACTTGGGACAAGAGTACCCCATGGACTTAACTTAGAATGGGATATCAGTTATTTCATCTAGGGGATATGATAAATGCTTTAAGAAATGTTGTGGTGATAGTTCCACTGAGAGAAAATACACCAGTGCATGTTTAGTTAAGAATATGTGACTGATGTTCCTTTTTTGCATATACTTGCATATGTTGTATACAGGTAAACAATGATTGCTCATTTGGCTGATGCATACTATATGAAATCCGGATGGATATATGTTCATAACAAATAGTGTGCATGAGAGAAATGTGCAGTTCAGGCACATGATAGGGTTAGATGTATTTAATTATGCATATCTTGTAGCCAACTTGATAATGTTGTAATGGGATTTTTAGGATAGACATTTTATGGTACACTGATGAGATGTGGATAAGATATAAAGTGGAAGCTCTGGGGGGTAGTTATCAAGCCGTCAACCTCAAATACGCTGGAATTCCGCAGCGTATTTGTGGCGAGGCTGATTCGCCTTAGTTATCAAAGGCTCGAGACCGGCAAAAGTAGAATTTTGTGACGTAAGCATCGATCCGCCGGACTCAGTCCGACACAGATCGATTCTTACGTCACTCCAGATGTTCCGCACACAAGTGCGGCACATTCTCACTACTTTTGCTAGCTATCATAAAACTAGCAGGTACGCTCGGCACTTTTACGGCCCAGCGTACCTGGTTTTCAATCCGCCACCCCTGGAGGCGGCGGATCCCATAGGAATCAATGGGAGTCTGACCATAGCGAAAGTACAAGTTCGCTGCTGACAGACATCCCATTGATTTCTATGGGAGCTGTCTGCACCTAACACCCTAACATGTACCCCGAGTCTAAACACCACTAATCTGTCCCCCCTACACCGCCGCAACTAAATAAAGTTATTACCCCCTAAACCGCCGCTCCCGGAGCCCACCGCAAGCTACTCTATACATATTAACCCCTAAACCGCCGCTCCCAGAGCCCACCGCAACTATAATAAATGTATTAACCCCTAAACCGCCGCTCCCTGAACCCGCCGCAACCTATATTAAACCTATTAACCCCTATCCTGCCCCCCCTACACCGTCGCCACCTATAATAAATTTATTAACCCCTAATCTGCCCCCCCTACACCGTCGCCACCTATAATAAATTTATTAACCCCTATCCTGCCCCCCACTACGCCGCCGCCACTGTAATAAAATGATTAACCCCTAAACCTAAGTCTAACCCTAACCCTAACGCCCCCTAACTTAAATATTAATTAAATAAATCTAAATAAATTAACTCTTATTAACTAAATGAATCCTATTTAAAACTAAATACTTACCTTTAAAATAAACCCTAATATAGCTACAATATAAATAATAATTATATTCTAGCTATCTTAGGATTTATATTTATTTTACAGGTAACTTTCAATTTATTTTAACCATGTACAATAACTATTAAATAGTTATTAACTATTTAATAGCTTACCTAGCTAAAATAAAGAGAAATGTACCTGTGAAATAAATCCTAACCTAAGTTACAATTACACCTAACACTACACTATACTTTAATAAATTATTCCTATTTAAAAATAAATACTTACCTGTAAAATAAACCCTAAGATAGCTACAATGTAATTAATAATTATATTATAGCTATCTTAGGATTTATATTTATTTTACAGGTAACTTTGTATTTATTTTAGCTAGTTAGAATAGTTATTAAATAGTTATTAACTATTTAATAACTACCTAGCTAAAAGAAATACAAAATTACCTGTAAAATAAATCCTAACCTAAGTTACAATTAAACCTAATACTACACTATCATTAAATTAACTAAATAAACTACCTACAAATAACTACAATTAAATACAATTACATAAACTGACTAAAGTACAAAAAATAAAAAAAGCTAAGTTACAAAAAATAAAAAATTAAGTTACAAACATGTTAAAAATATTACAACAATTTTAAGATACTTACACCTAATCTAAGCCCCCTAATAAAATAACAAACCCCCCCAAAATAAAAAAAATCCCTACCCTATTCTAAATTAAATAAATTTCAAAGCTCTTTTACCTTACCAGCCCTTAAAAGGGCCATTTGTGGGGGCATGCCCCAACAAGTTCAGCTCTTTTGCCTGTAAAAGAAAAATACAACCCCCCCCCAACATTAAAACCCACCACCCACATACCCCTAATCTAACCCAAACCCCCCTTACAAAAACCTAACACTAATCCCCTGAAGATCATCCTACCTTGAGTCGTCTTCACTCAGCCGAGCCACCGATGGAACTGAAGAGGACATCCGGAGCGGAAGAAGTTAATCCTCCAAGCGGCGCTGAAGAAATCTTCCATCCGATGAAGTCATCATCCAGGCGGCGCTGAAGAGGTCTTCTATCCGGGCGAAGTCATCTTCCAAGCCGGGTCTTGAATCTTCCTTCCGCCGACGCGGAACCACCTTCTTCACCGACGGACTACGACGAATGACGGCTCCTTTAAGGGACGTCATCCAAGATGGCGTCCCCTCAATTCTGATTGGCTGATAGGATTCTATCAGCCAATCGGAATTAAGGTAGGAAAAATCTGATTGGCTGATGGAATCAGCCAATCAGATTGAGCTCGCATTCTATTGGCTGTTCCGATCAGCCAATAGAATGCGAGCTCAATCTGATTGGCTGATTGGATCAGCCAATCGGATTGAACTTGAATCTGATTGGCTGATTCCATCAGCCAATCAGATTTTCCTACCTTAATTCCGATTGGCTGATAGAATCCTATCAGCCAATCGGAATTGAGGGGACGCCATCTTGGATGACGTCCCTTAAAGGAGCCGTCATTCGTCGTAGTCCGTCGGTGAAGAAGGTGGTTCCGCGTCGGCGGAAGGAAGATTCAAGACCCGGCTTGGAAGATGACTTCGCCCGGATAGAAGACCTCTTCAGCGCCGCCTGGATGATGACTTCATCGGATGGAAGATTTCTTCAGCGCCGCTTGGAGGATTAACTTCTTCCACTCCGGATGTCCTCTTCAGTTCCATCGGTGGCTCGGCTGAGTGAAGACGACTCAAGGTAGGATGATCTTCAGGGGATTAGTGTTAGGTTTTTGTAAGGGGGTTTTGGGTTAGATTAGGGGTATGTGGGTGGTGGGTTTTAATGTTGGGGGGGGGTTGTATTTTTCTTTTACAGGCAAAAGAGCTGAACTTTTTGGGGCATGCCCCCACAAATGGCCCTTTTAAGGGCTGGTAAGGTAAAAGAGCTTTGAAATTTATTTAATTTAGAATAGGGTAGGGATTTTTTTTATTTTGGGGGGGTTTGTTATTTTATTAGGGGGCTTAGATTAGGTGTAAGTAGCTTAAAATTGTTGTAATATTTTTAACATGTTTGTAACTTAATTTTTTATTTTTTGTAACTTAGCTTTTTTTATTTTTTGTACTTTAGTTAGTTTATGTAATTGTATTTAATTGTAGTTATTTGTAGGTAGTTTATTTAATTAATTTAATGATAGTGTAGTATTAGGTTTAATTGTAACTTAGGTTAGGATTTATTTTACAGGTAATTTTGTATTTCTTTTAGCTAGGTAGTTATTAAATAGTTAATAACTATTTAATAACTATTCTAACTAGCTAAAATAAATACAAAGTTACCTGTAAAATAAATATAAATCCTAAGATAGCTATAATATAATTATTAATTACATTGTAGCTATCTTAGGGTTTATTTTACAGGTAAGTATTTATTTTTAAATAGGAATAATTTATTAAAGTATAGTGTAGTGTTAGGTGTAATTGTAACTTAGGTTAGGATTTATTTCACAGGTACATTTCTCTTTATTTTAGCTAGGTAAGCTATTAAATAGTTAATAACTATTTAATAGTTATTGTACATGGTTAAAATAATTTGAAAGTTACCTGTAAAATAAATATAAATCCTAAGATAGCTAGAATATAATTATTATTTATATTGTAGCTATATTAGGGTTTATTTTAAAGGTAAGTATTTAGTTTTAAATAGGATTCATTTAGTTAATAAGAGTTAATTTATTTAGATTTATTTAATTAATATTTAAGTTAGGGGGGCGTTAGGGTTAGGGTTAGACTTAGGTTTAGGGGTTAATCATTTTATTACAGTGGCGGCGGCGTAGTGGGGGGCAGGATAGGGGTTAATAAATTTATTATAGGTGGCGACGGTGTAGGGGGGGCAGGATAGGGGTTAATAGGTTTAATATAGGTTGCGGCGGGTTCATGGAGCGGCGGTTTAGGGGTTAAACTATTTATTTAGTTGCGGAGAGGTGCGGGATCAGCAGGATAGGGGTTAATAATTTTATAATAGAGGGCGACGGTATAGGGGGGGCAGGATAGGGGTTACTAGGTATAATGTAGGTGGCAGCGGTGTCCGGGAGCGGCGGTTTAGGGGTTAATACATTTATAAGACTTGCGGCAGGGTCTAGGAGCGGCGGTTTAGGGGTTAGTACATTTATAAGAGTTGCGGCGGGGTCTAGGAGCGGCGATTTAGGGGTTAGTAACTTTATTTAGTTGCGGGGGGCTCCGGGGGCGCCGGTATAGGGGGTAGAACAGTGTAGTTTAGTGTGAGTGCTTAGTGACAGGCTAGCAATAAAGCTGGGAAAAAGCCGAAGGGCAGCGAGATCGGATGAGTGATAACTCTCACAGTCCGCTGCTCATCGCCCTGCGGCTTTTTGACAGCTTTATTTGATAACTTAGGCGAACGTATTCAAGGTCCGCGGCGGCGAAGGTAGGCGAGCTTAGGCGGACGTATTGGGCCGGCGAAGCCAGAAAAGTAGACGGCTTGATAACTACCCCCCTCTGTGTGTATCTATTTTGGAGGATATCATAAAAAGCAAAATGAACATCTGTAGTACACAAAATCAGGATTGTCTATCTCAGTGTAATATCATATAACATTGGAGGAGAATTTCTGTTTTAGCAACAGGCTGCACTTAACTAGCTGGGTGATTAATATGGTGGCATATTGTATATGTTTTTATCACATATTGTGTAAAAGCTTAATGTTGGTTCGTTTACATTTTATCTCCGACATTAATTGGTTAATATGCGTTCACCCAGGATCTCTATTTAAGAGTGTAATGGGTGTACTATCTGTAGTCTCTGATGAAGCGCCACTACAGGGCGCGAAACGTGTCAGACATCATTCCATGTTTGTACCTGCTTGCCCTTTACAAGAATAAAGTGTCTTTTGAAATTTTTACTGCTGTGCTGCCGAATTCTTCTTTTTTTGGACTTATATGCGGCTGGTTCCCTGCACATTGGGCATTGCACCCTATCACTAAGTTTGGAGTTCAGCATCTCGAAGGCTGTAGTTGCAGTGAGGTGAGGTCTGACTACGTCATACGTGTAAGGCGCATACTGGATACCGACAGGCAAATTAGGAGCGGTCGCTGCTTACTTTGCCGTTACGGCTTGGTTTTCAATCTGTTCAGGATCCCTGGGTTTGTAGTATAGTTTCTCAGCGTTATTGATTAGGTTCAGAATTGAGCCTCTCATAGGAAGGTTTTTCTGTCCTATGTTCCTAAACCCATTTTGGATCTGGAATTTATGGCAATGATTGTTTTTGTTCCTTTGTTGGAACAGGACTTGGGAATTTATTCAAATTTCTTTATTCTTCCCAAGAGGGAAGAAACTTTCAGACCATTTTTTTGGATCTTTAAGATCTGAACAAGTTTGTCATAGTTCCTATTTTCAAACTGGAAACTATTTAGAGCAAAAAAGCTGAGCACTCGAGAGGTGAAGGGACCTTTCTGCGTATAGTTTAGGTCAGTTTCTTTCCACATTAGTTTTTAAGGATGCTTTCCTTCATGTTTCCAATTCAGGGAACATTATTTATTTTCAAGGTTTGCCTTTCTATATAGGCACTTTGGGCCAGATTACAAGTGGAACGCTATATATTGCTTTCTTGAAAGCGATATTAGCGCTCCACTGAGTAATACCAGCACAAGCTGGTATTACAAGTTGAAAGCAATGCAAACGCGAGATTGCATGCTTCCATAGGCTCAAATGAATTTGTGCAGGAAATAACTAGACCGTGATGGCAAAAATTTTAAAAATATATGTATATGCTGATATAGATAGATATTTATGTGTTATTATGTGTATATATACACATATTCACACATAAATATATATACGTATTTAAGCATATACATATATATTTACTGGGAACATACAATTCCCATAGACTGCAATGTAAAGGCACTTTTCAGTGCCCTTTTTTACTAACATCCCAAACCCACCAATATTAGCCCCCCAAAACTGCCTAGCGAAGTTTTTTTTTTTTAATGGTAGCAATAACCAGCCACTTGTAATATCAAATTTGCCTGATTGTGTGCATGCGATAAATTAGTACCCCACTTGCAATCTAGCCCTTAGTTTGTTGCTTTACCAGAATGTTTATTAATATTCTGGAAACCCTTTTGTCTTTGATCAGAACTCAGGGTATTGCTGTGTTTTCTTACCTGGACGATATCTTGGTTCTGATTTATTGATCTCATAGACTTTTGTTATTTCATAAACAATATGGTTGGAAAATTATTTTTCCAAAAAGTTTCTGAGACAAGAGCTGTTTTTCAGATAGATTCAGTTTCAATGAATCTCTATTTGATAGTTCTAAGAAGGTTGAAGCTAGTGTTAGCTTGTCTAAATCTTCAGTCTATTTTTTTTTCTCAGTGGCTCTTTTTGTATGGAGGTATTTAGTCTCATGCTTGCTGCGTTAAATGCTTTTCCGTTTGCTTGGTTTTACTTGAGGTCTCTTCAGCTTTGTATGTTTCAGCTATGGTGCAGAGATAATACTCAGCTGTTTTAAAATATGTATCTATATCACAGAACAAGTTAGTACCTGTCTGGGTGACTGTATCATCAGCTTATTATGCAAGGGTCTTCTTTTGCCCATCCTTTTTGGACTGTGATCTCTTCTTAAGCAAGTCTTTTATGCTGGGGACCCATCTGGGGGTCTCTGGGGGTACAAAGGGTTTGGTTTCATTGGGAGGCGAGATTGTCAATTAATGTTATAGTGCTCATTGCAATTTTTAGAATCCTTCAGAGTTGGCCTCTGTTGAAAAGGGAGTCTTATCTCCATTTTAAGTCAGACATTGTCACAGCAGTGGCCTACATCAATCTTCAGGGGGGGCAGAAGCCAATATTTGCCTGATTTCTGAGTTTCATGTTCCAGGAGCGAACAACTGGGAAGCAAGTTTTCTCATTTGTCAGTCACTGCATGGATTGAATAATACATTTCTCAGTTTCTATGTGTGGTCTAGGGACCCTGAGAGGAGTTTGTGGTTACTTTGGTAGCTTTATGTTTGTTTCGGCTGGCTTATGATTCTCCTCCTCTGTTTTTTTTTCGAGTTTGGCCTTGCAGGGTCTGGCTGGCAGATCTGGTTCAGATATCCAGTTGCCCTACTATTTTTTTTCCTTTGCATTCAGACCTTTTGTCTCAAGGTCAGTTTTTCCATTTGGACTTGTAATATCAAATTATTAGCTTGGTCCAGCGATATTGCTTAACTACCCGTACTATCATTAGAGCCACTTGTAATCTGGCCCATATAGGGAAAGTAAACCCCAAAATTTTATTTAATTATTCACATAAAACATACAATTTCAAACAACTTTCCAATTTACTTTTATTATCCTAGTTGCTTCATTCTCTTATTATCCATTGCTGAAGGAACAGCATTGCACTACTGGCAGCTAGATGAACACATCTAGTTAGTCAGTCACAATAGACAAGTGTACCTATGTTACCCAGAACCAGAAACCCAGCTGCCATGGATTACAGTGCCCAACCTTGTCGTTTGGATGAACTATACCAAAGGGTAGAGACAATCCTGTAGTCTTTGTATGACAGAGCACCATCTGGACTTGGAACTGTATGTAACGTGCATGCCGTTGCTACAGAGATTACAGGACACCCACGCATACCACCTATAGTAAACTGCAGTGGATATGGGGAAATAAAGCCACCCCTTCATGTAACCACCGACTCAGGGGGTCCCCATGTGGAAAAGCCTCATTATACACAGCTTGGTTAAGAGGCTTCATTAGGAGCTTTGAATCCTCCGGCTGCACTGTCGGGCCCTGGGGCAGTCAAAAGGGGAAGAGGAGACTGTAAATCACCTATCTTAAAGCCTTTGAATCTACCTGCTTCACAGCCCCTAGCCCAGGTACCTCAGGAAGACAGGGGTGTGCTGCGCTATCCTGATCATAGGGCGCAGAACGGAGCTCTCAGTAAATATGGCAACAGATGTGATTCTCTACTTATGCAGGCCATAGAACTTAAGGGACTTTCTCTTATAAAAAGACTGGACATTCAGCACTGTGTCTGGGATTGCACTGCACCCCTATATTACAATGTGATTGCACGAAAAGTCGGTGTGGGCTGAAACAGAAGATTTCTACTTGCCTGGGCTATATGGCTGGACTGATGCTATTGCAGCCATATACTTATTATTCCATTTTAAGAACCGTGAATAAGGGGAAATTGTACATTTCTTTGGGTCTACATTATTCTATCAAATATTGTCTGGGTCTATGTTGTCACTTCCACAGGTGGATCCATATATACTTATTGTGTTGATGTAGATCATTTGCAGATAGTGTCCTACCACTGTCCTAAATATTTCAATGTCTTCGCTAACAGTTTGACATATGCTCGTGTCCTATGGTCGGCAGCCAGGGCCATGGGATTGGAGTTATTCTCATCTTAAGATCTGACACACTGCAGTATCAAATGCGACTCCTCATTGACCATAGTTTATATTTTATTGATTAAACACCATTCCTGAGCCTCATTTCTTTAAGTGGCCATGTGTTTCAGTTGGCTTTAACCCTTTGAGTGATAACGACGGGTCTGAGCCGTCGCAAATTTTCCCAGTCAGATGCTGACGACGGCTCAGAGCCATCGCTAGCACTCACCCGCCTTGGGGGGGAATCTAGGGGCTCCCACCCCTGCAATCGGGCCTGCTCTGCTCTGTAGCGTCACGTTGCCCGACGCCCTGATGACGTCAGTTGGGTCTTTAAATCTCTGGTGGGACTGTACTTCTGGGCCCGTTTGTTGGATCGTTCCTGTTTCCTGGGTACATGCTTTTGTCCTGTGTGACTTTTCTATCTGCCTGCATTATTTACCGACCTCTGCTTTGCCTGACCACTCTATTGGGTTACCCTCTGCCTGCTTAAAGTGACTCTGACCTCTGCCTTGCCTGACCACTCTTTTGGATTACCCTCTGCCTGCCTAAAGTGACTCTGACCTCTGCCTTGCCTGACCACTCTATTGGATTACCCTCTGCCTGCCTTAAAGTGATACTGACCTCTGCTTTGCCTAACCACTCTATTGGATTATACTCTGCATGCCTTAAAGTGATACTAACCTCTGCTTCGCCTGGCCACTCTCTCGGATCATCATGTATCTACCAATAAGAAATACTGTCCTCTGCTTTGCCGGCTCTCAGCTTCCTGTCTCCTAGAATTCAGTACTCAGCTTTCCTGTGTCCCTGCATCTTCTGTAAGTACTCAGTTCTGTGTTTTATACATTATTGCTTCTTATTTCTGAGTGGGTCATGTCAGTGGCGTCACTAGGGGGGGGGGGGGGGCGGGCCGCACCTGGGTGACACCCTCCAGGGGGTGATACCAAAAAATTTATTGAAATTCAAAGAAATACAATTTTGAGATGCATAGATTTTTTTTTTATTAGAGGGGCTGGCATTTGTGAACATTGGTGGGACTGGGGAAGTTGTAGACACACAATTTTTTTTTGCCCCTTGAGCCAGTGCTGCAATTTCAACAAATAGTTTTCCCAGCTGCTTTTGCTTGTTTGTACTTTGCTTCTCCCCTGCCCAATTTCGCTATTAATGTTGTGGGCATGCCGTGGGGCTTGCAAAGTTGCGCTGCTAGCCTAAACCTGCCTGCCTATCTGTGCTCACTGCTCAGTGACATGTGGAGCAGTGGAGTTACTCACTGCTGTGCTGTCTCTCTAAACGGGAACTGGCAAATCATGAGGGGATGCCTGGCACCTGACCGCATGACTGTTTGACACTGTCTTTAAAGTGAAGGAGCCACGTATGATGCCCACCAGACCATTACGGTTACGGTACACTAAGTGCACACTGAACAGGTAGGAGGGCGGGCGGGGGTCTGGGGGTGGGCAGAGTGCAGAGGTGATTGGCCATAAGAAGCGGTAGGCACGCGGCCCGGGGCTGTGCACTGACAGGCTTGGAACAGAGTCAGAGAGCAGAATTTTCATAGTTTGCGCCTAAACCTTTTCTTTAGTGATTTATTTTTAGAGTGCTCTGTTTATCTTTCATTTGATGCTCTGCTGAGCCAGGGAGCAGCTCTAGGCATGAGCTTCATAATTAATGCAGTGCAGTTTACATATTTTGTAAGTGTGTGTCTGAGTTTTTGTGTGTGTGTGTCTGAGTGTGTTTCCGAGTGTTTGTGTGTGCATCTGAGTATGTTTTTAAGTGTGTCTGAGTGTTTGTATGTGTGTGTGCCTGTGTTTTTGTGTGTGTCTGCTTTCTGGGGGGGGGTGACACCATAACTTACCGCACCGGGTGACACCAACCCTAGTGACGCCACTGGGTCATGTCATGGGTTTCTGTCAGTGTGCTAGTGTGTGTGATATATTCACTCTAGCAATTGGGCCTAGTCCTGGACTGATTCAATACGGCTGACAGTAATTGTCATGTTGGAAGGTAAACCTTCTTCCCATTGACAACTTCCTGGCAGAGGGCAGCAGATTTTCCTCAATAATTTCCTCACTGTGCATGTGCTCCACAGCGTCACCACATTCCAATCAGACATATATACACTGCACTGTAATTCCCCCATCTTCACTATCTTTTTTGCCTCTGTCTGGGGGGTAAACCTCATTCCCTGAGGCTTCATTAGGAGCTTTGAATCCTCTGGGGCAGTCAAAAGGGGAAGAGGAGACTGTAAATCACCTATCTTAAAGCCTTTGAATCTACCTGCTTCACAGCCCCTAGCCCAGGTACCTCAGGGAGACGGGTGTGTGGCGCTATCCTGATCACAGGGCGCAGAACGGAGCTCTCAGTGAATATGGCAACAGATGTGATTCTCTACTTAAAGGGACACTGAACCCAAAAAAAAGAGCATGCAATTTTAAGCAACTTTCTAATTTACTCCTATTATCAATTTGTCTTTGTTCTCTTGCTATCTTTATTTGAAAAAGAAGGCATCTATGCTTTTTTTAAGTTCAGTACTCTGGACAGCAATTTTTTATTGGTGGATGAATTTATCCACCAATCAGCAAGGACAACCCAGGTTGTTCACCAAAAATGGGCCGGCAACTAAACTTACATTCTTGCATTTTAAATAAAGATACCAAGAGAATGAAGGAAATGTGATAATAGGAGTAAATTAGAAAGTTGCTTAAAATTTCATGCTGAATCTGAATCATGAAAGAAAATTTTTGAGTACAGTGTCCCTTTAAGCAGGCCATAGAACTTAAAGGGACAGTCTACACCAGAATTTTTATTGTTTTAAATCCCTTTATTACCCATTTCCCATTTTTGCATAACCAACACAGTTATAATAATATACTTTTAACCTCTGTGATTATCTTGTATCTAAGCCTCTGCAAACTGCCCCTTTTTCAGTTCTTTTGACAGACTTGCAGTGCCTGCTCCCAGATTACTTCACGTGCACGAGCACAGTGTTATCTATGTGAAAAATGTGAACTAACACCCTCTAGTGGTGAAAAACTGTTAAAATGCAATCTGAAAGAGGTGGGCTTCAAGGTCTAAGAAATTAGCATATTAACCTCCTAGGTTAAGCTTTCAACTAAGAATACCGAGAGAACAAAACAAAATTGGTGATAAAAGTAAATTGGAAAATTGTTTAAAATGACATGCTCTATCTGAATCATGAAAGTTTATTTTGGCCTAGACTGTCCCTTTAAGGGACTTTCTCTTATAAAAGGATTGGACATTGAGCACTGTGTCTGGGATTGCACTGCACCCCCATATTACAATGTGATTGCACGAAAAGTCGGTGTGGGCTGAAACAGCAGATTTCTACTTGCCTGGGCTATGTGGCTGGACTGATGCTATTGCAGCCATATACTTATTATTCCATTTTAAGAACCGTGACTGCTAATAAATAAAGGGAAATTGTACACTTCTTTGGGTCTACATTATTCTATCAAATATTGTCTGGGTGTATGTTGACACTTCCACAAGTAGATCCACATATACTTATTGTGTTGATGTAGATCATTTGCAGATAGTGTCCTACCACTGTCCTAAATAACATAGGCTTGTGTCCTATGGTCGGCGGCCAGGGCCATGGGATCAGAGTTATTCTCATCTTAAGATCTGACACACTACAGTTTTAATAGTAGGCACTCTTTTCAGCTATGCAGACAACTTAGCTCCATCTATGTAAGATCCACAAATGTTATTTTCTAATTAACCATATCACAATATTTTTGTAATAGTTCTAAGGTGAAGATCTAGATATAAGGGTATCAAATGCGACTCCTCATTGACCATATAAAAGAGAGTCTTGATCAAATGTAATTCAGCGCTATCAATATAAATAATGGGGGATATATCAAATTCCCCTTTATGCAATTAGACAAACATAGAAGTATTTACACTTTGTTTAAAAGTTCATATGTTAAGTTCGTATGGTGGTCATGTATGGTAACAATGATTTGCAAAGTAGAGAGTGGATGTCCCCTTACCGGAGATTACCTCAATCGTATGAGATAATGTATGAACGTCTACCAGATATCTGCTCGCTCTTTTCCGGTCAGTGGTGTGTGCCTCTCAGGATTGGATGCTTGATATTGAAGATTTCCGTTGTTTCGTGCGAACTTGTGTATGGTACTGTTCAGCTTTGAAACTTCCAGGCCCTTGGTGTTGCTGCCTTGGTGTCTCGCCAGAGTATGGTACTCCAAACTGGTCCTTGGTTCTCCAGACACTCAGAGGAGTAGGGCAAGGGAAACAAAAAAGAGTATATAGCGTAATATTGTTTAAACAATCATTTATTTCAAACAACACAGTAATAAGTAATACACTCACATGTATGAACCTCAATCAATTTATGAGGTAAGGTAAAAACGTATGCATATATTTATACACCTTGGGTAGGTGTGCGGTTAAGGTTGCTGTGAAGTCGTGTATGGTAGAAATTTGCTGAGAATCCCAGTGTTATGTGTTCACTTCCAGCTTGTATTTTGATTGTATGTATCTCTGGGTTGCAGCCAATGAGTTATCAAGTATAAAAACTAATAAAGGTGTTTACAACTGCACCCTTATCATATATTAAATGCTAGACATAAGTATTGTCTTTGGTATGAGAGAAGTTAAAAGACTGTTGACAAATCACAGTATTAAAACACTCTTAGTGGGAGGCTAATATAACATGTAACATGAGCATAGTTAATTAAAACTTTGTAAGATAGATAGATAGCTGAATGCAGCTCCGTTTGAGAGACCACAGGGTTAGAGGCGGATAAAACACTTCCTAATAGGAGGCTGATACAGTATGTAACATAAGCAGAGTTAATGGAAACAAGATTGCTGGATGCGACTCCGTATGAGAAACGGTCGCTGATGCTAAAGTACCTGGCTGATATTTCAAAAGTACAAGTTCCAACTGGTCAGCCTAACCAATGGACAAATTGTTCAAAGCAGTCCCCCAAAGGACGCCAGTCACGCTCGTGAACGATTTAACAAACTGCCACACTTATATATCCTTACGTGTTTCAAAGTTTGAATATACTTCTTCGTCAGAGGATGAGGTGGCGTGCGGTTGGATCAACTGTGTTTTTAAAGGCTACAAGTGGGAGTGGTTTTTTCCTTCGTTCTGAACGTGTGACGTCATTCCGTTTACAGAACTTGGGTGACATGTGTAGTCAAATGTGTGTATGGTTGCCTAGGCAACAAGGTTACTGCAGACCCTAAACAGAAAAAAACTTTTAATCTTTGTGTGTTATAACCTAAAAGAGGCGACAGTATGTATTAAGTCAGTGTGTAGTTTACAGTAACCCATCAAGTCTGGTATAGACCTAGGAGGAATAGAAAATTGAATGCTATGTCTCACTGAGCTGATTTAAAAGTAAAGTAAGAATTAGTCTTTCTGTGTTATCACATAAATGGAGCGGCAGTGTATATTGATTCCGCTACAGACTTTGGAGGAGTGGAATATTAGCCGCTGTGTTTAAATAATCACTGTTTATATAAATAAAAACTTTATTATCAGACTTGTTTGCTAGTTCAACTACTCTCTTGGGCCCTATTATTTCCTAAATAAAATCTGTCCATTGCCGTTGGGTATCCCTAAAGCTGGACATGACGACCCTGGGAACTGTAATTTCTAACACTCCTAATAAATTTTAATATCTCAAAGTCAAGAGAGATTAAGTTGTGAATTACATCTTGGACTAGACTTATTATTGTCCAATATATATATGTTAAATAGAGAATTTTGGTGTATTTAATCTAGAGTATAGAGATCCAATTTTAAGGTGTATTGATTGCAAGTAATTAAACTTAGATTACTTGTCAGAATGTAACTATAAAGAAATCTTTCTGACATATTTCTCTGATGGGAGTAGGATTGTTTTTGTTATATTTGTACTGCCATCAGATAATATCAGGTTACGCACTACATTGGATAGAGTGGTGGCACCATATGTGTTGAATGCAGATGGGAGAAGAAATTATTACATAACCGTTCGGTTAAGTGTGATAATATCCGTTGGAGCTACTTTACTATTCCTTTTTGTATCCACGTTTGAAAGAAACCTAAAAGTACAGTAGGATTGATTGTTAGTATGATTCACCCTGTGGGGTATTAGAGAAAGGCTACTAGGTCCAGATCTTCATTTAGGTCCCTAGGTGCCATTGTACCCATATAGTGAATCCAATAAGATTCTCTCTGTCTCAGTTTCTGAAACCTATCGCCACCTCTCGCTGGTACTAGGACATGTTCTAGAATAGTCCCTCTCAATAGTTGGGGATTTTGCTGATGAGCTATTTTGAAATGTCTAGACAGACTATGGTCCTTATATCCCTCCTCTATATTTTTGAGATGTTCCAATAGGCGAGTCTTGTATGTTCTTTTGGTGCGCCCAATATATTGAAATTTACATGGACATTCTAATAGATATACTACGAAATTGGTCTTACAGTTGGTTAATCTGTTGACAGTACATGTTTTCTGTGGAATTGTGTTTGATTGTATATTTTTTGTGGGTTTCTTTGGGTTGTATGCATGCTCACATCCTTTGCAGTCTGTTGCATTTGAAGCCAGTTGCCCCTAGTATTTTGTTTTATCTGACTTGGGGCTAGCATCTGTTTAAAATTTATATTTTTTCTAAAGATTATTTTTGGTGCTGCACCTATTGTATTTTTCAGTAGCTTGTCCTGCTGTAATATCGGCCAGTATTTTCACAAGATTTTTTTGATTTCTGGTGTGGCCTCATTGAAAGTTGTAATCAAAGAAATATTTTGGTGTTTATTTTTTCTCTTGTCTCTTTTGCCTTTTAGTAGATTGTTTCTCTCCAGATGTCTCACTTTTTTTGGGGAGTTTTCTATTAGTTGTTTAAGATATTTCTTCTGAATAAATTTGGTTTTTAGAATTTCTGATTCCTTATTATAGTCACTGAGTTTTGAACAGTTTCTTCATACTCATTGAAACTGGCCGAACGGAATGTTATTAATCCATGGGCAATGGTGGCCACTGTCCGCCCACAGATACCCATTACAATCCGTTTCTTTAGTGTAAAGTTTAGTGAGGATCTCTTCGTTTTCATGGAATAATATCAGATCCAAAAACTCAATGCATATCTCTGACACTTTTGAGGTGAATTTTAAATTATAAGTGTTTGCATTCAGATGTTCAATGAAGTCCTGACATGTTTTTTTCTTCTCCATTCCATATAACCACGATATCGTCTATATACCTCCCTCACCAGATGACATTTTTGATAAAGGGGTTATTGGTATATAGGTATGCATTTTCCCATTCTCCCATATAATGGTTTGCATAGCTTGGGGCCATAGTGGTCCCCATAGCCATTCCACTGATTTGGAGGAAGAATTGACCATCAAAAAGGAAGTAGTTTTTTTCCAGGATGAATCTAATGCTCTCTAGAATAAAGTGTTGATGTGTTTCAGTTAATGTTGTTTTTTTCCGCACTTGAGACATTGTTTGTATTCCAAGGTTATGTGGAATACAGGTATATAAGGATGACACATCTAGTGTCATCCATTTATATGTATTTTTCCATTTGAAGTTACTTAATTTGATTATGAGGTCCGTGGAGTCTCTGATGTAAGATGGTAATTGTGGGACTAACGGTTTTAAGAAGTAGTCCACATATTGAGATAACCTAGCCATCAGGGAATCAATTCCGGACACGATTGGTCGTCCAGGGGGATTTTGTTGATCCTTGTGGATCTTTGGGAGGTGATAAAAGATGGCCTTTCTTGGGTGCAGGTGTGTTAGATATTTGAGTTCATTTGTATTTAGAAGTTTATTGAAATTAGCTGTATCTATCAAAGAATCATATTGTCTTTGGAATGACTCAGTTGGATCTCCTCTTAACTTGATATATGTTAGGGAATCATTCAGGAGTCTATATGCTTCTGTGATGTAATTTGTTTTGTTCTGGATTACTAGGCCTCCCCCTTTGTCTGCTTCTCTCAGGATTATATCGTCCATATCCATCAGGGTTTGTAGGGCCTCTTATTCTTTTTTGCAAAGATTGTCGTTTTTAATTTTGAAATTTGTGCAAAGGTTGTCTAATTCTTTAGACACCAAGTCATTGAAGGTAGGAATAAAGTTTCCCTTTGATTGGGTGGGATAGAAGATCGATGAAGGTTTCAGATTGGAATTGTCCCTCGCTCTTGGATTAATCTCCTCCAGGAGATTTTCATTTTCTAGATTCAGTTCTTCTAGAATGTTTAATGTCTCCATATCCATTTCTGAAAGTTTATCCGTTGGGTTTCTATTTTGTTTTTGTTTGAATTTTTCGTAATGTCTGCATAGAGTCAGTTTACGAATGAATTTATTAAAATCGATAAATAAATTAAATGGATTTGGGCCCCGTGTTGGAGCAAAACTAAGCCCTTTGGAAAGGACTTCCATTTGTGTATTCGTGAATGAAGAGGAGGAGAGATTGAATATCTTTAATAATTTCTCTCCCAACTCACCTCATTGACCATAGTTTATATTTTATTGATTAAACACCACTCCTGAGCCTCATTTCTTTAAGTTGTCATGTGTTCCAATTGGCTTTAACCCCTTGAGTGCTAATGACGGCTCTTAGCCGTCTCAAATTTTCCCAGTCAGGTGCTGCTGACGACGGCTCACCCGCCTTGAGGGCAATCTTGGGGCTCCCATCGACTCCCACCCCGGCAATCGGGCCTGTATAGTGACAGGCATCCCCGGGATATTACGTTTTGCGTGGTGACATCACTGCGCAATTTTATTGAAAACTTAATTGAAAATTTACAATGGACAGTATAGGGAAATGGGGCATGCTGCTTAGAAGCCTGTATCTCAGGCATCTAAACAGCTACAGACCCCCAACACCCACCGTTGGAAAGGTAATCGCCTATTGTATAAGTGATCTGAAGGAAAACAAAAGTAAAAAATAAATATATTTAAAAAATTAAAAAATAAAAAACCCTCAAATCCAGCTTAGTACCCAGGTAGGAAATTGCTTAGCACTCAAAGGGTTAATATTGTTATAAACTCCTACTCATCATATGGAGCCTATTTGCTTATTGCTTCTCTCAACCCTGATGACGTGGTTTACAATTGTTACTGATATTTTAGTGGTTGTTCAATCCTCTCAATATCAAGGCCACTTCCCTGTGAGCTTTAATGGTTGTGGGTCTCTCATATATATACAGTATATAGACAATAATACAGGCAATAATAGACATAGGAGGTTACTGTTTTGGTGATTTCCAACTTCTTCCAATTTTATATATATATATATATATATAATTATTATTATTATTATTCTTTATTTATAAAGCGCCAGCAGATTCAGCAGTGCAAGGATAAAAGTACAAAGGAGAAACAATAAAATACATTCCTGTGGGAATAAATATATATACAGTGGATATAAGAAGTCTACACACCCCTGTTAAAATGTCAGGTTTCTGTGATGTAAAAAAATGAGACAAAGATAAATTATTTCAGAACTTTTCCCACCTTTAATGTGACCTATAAACTGTACAACTCAATTGAGAAACAAACAGTTTCCACCTTTAATGTGACCTATAAACTGTACAACTCAATTGAGAAACAAACTGAAATTTTTAGATAGAGAGAAGAAAAAATATAAAAATAAAATATGGTTGCATAAGTGTGCACACCCTTAAACTAAGACTTTGTTGAAGCACCTTTTGATTTTATTACAGCACTGTCTTTTTGGGTATGAGTCTATCAGCATGGCACATTTTGACTTGGCAAGATTTGCCTACTCTCCTTTGAAAAAACACTCCAAATCTGTCAGATTGCGAGGGCATCTCCTGTGCACAGCCCGCTTCAGATCACCCCACAGATTTTCAATTGGATTCAGTTCTGGGCTCTGGCTTGGCCATTCCAAAGCATTAATCTTCTTCTGGTGAAGCCATTCCTTTGTTGATTTGGATGTATGCTTTGGGTCGTTGTCATGCTGAAAGATGAAGTTCCTCTTCATGTTCAGCTTTCTAGCAGAAGCCTGAAGGTTTTGTGACAATATTGACTGGTATTTGGAACTATTCATAATTCCCTCTAGCTTAACTAAGGCCCCAGTTCCAGCTGAAGAAAAGCAGCCCCAAAGCATGATGCTGCCACCACCATGCTTCACTGTGGGTATGGTGTTCGTTTGGTGATGTGCAGTGTTGTTTTTGCGCCAAACATATCTTTTGGAATTATGATCAAAAAGTTCAACCTTGGTTTCATCAAACCATAACACCTTTTCCCACATGCTTTTGGGAGACTTCAGATGTGTTTTTGCAAAATATAGCCGGGCTTGGATGTTTTTCTTCGTACAAAAAGGCTTTTGTCTTGTCACTCTACCCCATAGCCCAGGCATATGAAGAATATGGGAGATTGTTGTCACATGTACCACACAGCCAGTACTTGCCAGATATTCCCGAAGCTCCTTTAATGTTGCTGTATGCCTCTTGGTAGCCTCCCATACCAGTTTTCTTCTCGTCTTTTCATCAATTTTGGAGGGACGTCCAGTTCTTGGTAATGTCACTGTTGTGCCATATTTTCTCCACTTGATGATGACTGTCTTCACTGTGTTCCATGGTATATCTAATGCCTTGGAAATTATTTTGTACCCTTCTCCTGACTGATACCTTTTAACAATGAGATCCCTCTGATACTTTGGAAGCTCTCTGTGGACCATGGCTTTTACTGTGGGATGCGACTAAGAAAATTTTAGGAAAGACCAACTAGAGCAGCTGAACTTTATTTGGGGTTAATCAGAGGCACTTTAAATGATGGCAGGTGTGTACTGACTCCTATTTAACATGATTTTGAATATGATTGCTTAATTCTGAACACAGCTACATCCCCAGTGCACACTTATGCAACCACATTTTCTTTCCTCCACCTAAAAGATTTAATAGTTATATAATAGTTAATAATAGTTATATCAAAGCTAGCCCAATGAGCTTGCCTTATCTTCTAGGGGTTTTCATAATTTTATACTATACTGGATAATTGGATGATTATTAAGTCTTCTTATGTTTGTAAGATAATAATAAATGAGGGTCCAAGAGTAGCCCTGTCATGGATGTAGAAGGCCTTGGAAATTAAAAGATGCTGAAAATAAATCTAATATTAAAACCACAAGTTTCCTCATTAGAAGTGATGCAGAAGCATGGCCTAGTTTAATAGTTTCAGATGCTCATCTTGCTATAATTATGTTATATAGTATTAATACTCAATTTATGATTTAATTTAAAGGTTTTTGCCAAGAGATTTACTATCAGTATGTAACCTCTATGACACTGAACTAATAGATATAACTGAAGCAAAACTATGTACTTGTATGACGTACAGTGGGTAGTGAAAAGAATCACCCCCCTTAAAAATAATCACATTTTGTTGCTTTGCAGCCTAAAATAAAGACAGACACAGTTTTTGTTTATCACGTTGTAATTACTCAGTGCAACTTATAACATCCAAGTGAAAGATATAACACCAACATGTAAGGCAAAAATAAAGACAATTCAAAAACAGAATCACTGATCTGCAAAAAGGATCACCCCCTTGTGTCAGTATTTTGTTGAACCACCTTTTGCTTTAATTACAGCCTTTAGTCTGTTGGGATATGTCTCTACTAACTTTGAACATCTGGACTGTACAATATTTGCCCACTCTTCTTTGCAGAACTGCTCCAGTTCTGTTACATCATGCCACAGATATTCAATGGGGTTTAAGTCTGGGCTCTGACTAGGCCATGCAAGGACATTCACCTTTTTCTCCTTAAGCCACTGTGTGGTCATTTTTGCTGTGTGCTTTGGGTCATTGTCATGGATCCGATCATTGCTGTGTCACGACGGCTCCTGGATCCGTCTGCTCTCCTCTGTAGTGTCACATTGCCTAGCAATGTGACGCGGTCACTCAGCTGACCTGCCCTGATGACGTCAGGTGGGTCTTTAAATCTCTGGTGGGACTGTACTTCTGGGCCCGTTTGTTGGATGTTCCTGTTTCCTGGGTACGTACTTTTGTCCTGTGTGACTGTTCTATCTGCCTGCATTATTTACCGACCTCTGCTTTGCCTGACCACTCTATTGGGTTACCCTCTGCCTGCCTAAAGTGACTCTGACCTCTGCCTTGCCTGACCGATCTATTGGATTACCCTCTGCCTGCCTAAAGTGACTCTGATCTCTGCCTTGCCTGACCACTCTATTGGATTACCCTCTGCCTGCCTTAAAGTGATACTGACCTCTACTTTGCCTGACCACTCTATTGGATTACCCTTTGCCTGCTTTAAAATGATACTGACCACTATATTGGATTACCGTCTGCCTGCCTTAAAGTAATACTGACCTCTGCTTTGCCTGACCATTCTATTGGATTACCCTTTGCCTGCTTTAAAGTGACACTGACCTCTGCTTTGCCTGACCACTTTATTGGATTACCCTCTGCATGCCTTAAAGTGATACTGACCTCTGCTTCGCCTGACCACTCTCTCTGATCATCATTTATCTACCTATAAGAAATACTGTCCTCTGCTTTGCCGGCACTCAGCTTCCTCCTCCTAAAATTCAGTACTCAGCTTTCCTGTGTCCCCGCATCTTCTGTAAGTTCTCAGTTCTGTGTTTTATACATTATTGCTTCTTATTTCCGAGTGGGTCATGTCATGGGTTTCTCTCAGTGTGCTAGTGTGTGTGATATATTAACTCTAGCAATTGAGCTTAGTCCTGGACTGATTTGATACGGATGACAGTCATTGTCATGTTGGAAGGTAAACCTTCTTCCCATTGACAACTTCCTGGCAGAGGGCAGCAGATTTTACCCCAATAATTTAATGGTATTTTGCCCCATCCATTATTCACTCTATCCTGACAAGTGCTCCAGTGCCTACTTCAGAGAACCCCCTCTCCCATAACAGGATATTACCACCTCCATGCTTTACTGTAGGTATGGTGTTATTTGGATGGTGAGCTGTATTGGATTTCCTCCAGATAAATTGTTTAGTGTTGAGGCCAGATAATTCAATTTTAGTATCATCTGACCATAACACCTTTTTCCATATGGCCTCAGAATCTCCTAGGTGTTTTATGGCAAAGCTCGGTCGTGACTGCATGTGGCCTTTCCTGAGGAGTGGCTTTTTTCTTGCAACACTCCCACAATTTGTGGAGAATTCATGATATTGTTGTCACATGCACACAATGACCACTCTTTGTCATAAATTCCTGCAACTGCTTCAGAGTTGCTGTGGGCCTCTTGTTAGCCTCTCTGACCAGTTTCCTCCTGGCTCTTTCATCCAGTTTGGAGCGACGTCCTGATCCAGAGAGGGTCTGTGTTGTACCAAATACCTTCTACTTCTTAATAATAGACTTCACTGTGCTTCTAGGCATTGATAAAGCCTTTGATATGTTCTTGTATCCATCTCCTGACTTTTGCCTGTCCACAACATTATCCCGGGAAATCTTTTGACGATGCCTTGCCATCCATAGTTGATTGTTTGCTTTAATTGCACTACCAGGTACTGAGATGCTCCAGGAAAGCTCTTTTAATGCTGAGCTAATTAGTATGCCCACTCGTCCGCTGCCTGCTTTCTTCTATCAAGTCCATGGCGGAGGCGATGCTACTATCCGTCACACTTGAAAGGCTGTGTTCCTGTTCCACGTTGTAGATTCCGGTAAGATTGTTTCATTTTTTTTCTTTCTTTCTTAATGTACTGTAATACAAATGTATTCCCGAGAGGCTACCACCTTGCGGGTCTAACTTAACTTAAGGGTCTCAGTGAGTCTCCTTTAGTATCTTGGAATCAAGGGTTAATATCTCCTGAGGGGGGTTATTGAACAAAGGGGTTTATAATCATGTTTGTTATGTGATTCAACCTGCTTATGTGTGATGTTTACGGGCTCATGGTTGGAACATTGAGGCCTTTTGGAAGTGATGTGACCTTATGGTTGGGCACACTTTTTTGGACTGAACGGTTCGCCTTGTGGTCGGACGTGGTTACGCTCCGTCTTCCATTCCCGACCATGTGGTGAAGTAGAAATTCTAATTCACAGGGGTCTGGTCATAGAAGGTGGTGAGTGCCCCAGCCATTGTAGGTGTCAGGTGCCGGTTTTGCTTTACTTCTTTAAGTCCATATTTGCATTTCCTCTATCCAGTTATGGAGGATTCTGATGCTGAGACTGTGCAAATTTCAGATTCAGTTATGGAGGATTCTGATACTGGGACTATTTTAATTTCAGATTCAGATTCTGCGTCCGGTGAAGAATCCGGATTGGCCTCGTTGACACATCAACCAGTTTTGTTCTGTATGCCATATGAGAGCACCTTGTTGCTCGGACTCAGGGAATGAAGGGACAGCTGAGCCATCTGCCTCTGGGGGTCCTGTCCTCCGAGAGGCGAGTTCCCGACCGCTCCATACTTTTACACATGCGGGTAACCCAATTTATGATTATTCCCCCATGCAGGACGGCGTGTTCCCCCTGGAGGTTGCAGCTCATTTTCACTTCCACATATTCTTGGTGATTATTCGTCTGCAGAGTCCAGACATTTGTGCCGGGTCTACCACCTTGGGGAGGGCCTATACAGTTCCCTGCGGGTGTAACTGTCCCTGAGTGTTGTACCTTCCGTTTTAGAGTGGCGCATCTTCGCATCTAGCTCAGATATGTTTTTCAGCTATTAAATGATCCTATCCTTCTCGGGTACAGGGATTTTCAGTCTACTACGAATGGTGCTGGAAATCCACTTGTAAGCGCTCTGGAACTTCTCTCCGTCCCATTCATCCACACCCAGCGTCACGTTCTTCATGCTCTTTGCGCTCCTCACGCTGTGCGCTCTGTAAGGTTGTGTGCTGAAATTTGTTCCTTACGGAAACTAGAATGATCACAGGAACCGCTGCATTGCTGCACTGCTTCAAGGGTGCCCAAGACCGACCGGAGACCTCATCACGATCTCCAGAAAAAACGAATACACATACACAATGTCCTTGCACTCAACAAAGCAGTAGTAGGTGGAATTTGTAAAAAAACATCCTCTTAATGATATACTTCCATAAAAACACAACTTCAAGTAACTTCAAAGCCAAACGCATTTCGTCAGTTACAACATAACTTTTTCAATGGCCTCTTGGTCAGCAGTACCTGCACAGGTAATTTATGGAGGAACAGGTGATTATAATCCCTCCTCCACATTCTTTAAGTCCCTAGTGCCTGGATACTGGTGATCAAAAATGGTGCCCAGAGTTAATATATTATACATGTTGTTATTTCACAAGCCTGTTAACTATTTATTCATGTATAGGCAATAGAGAAACAACGGAATAAAATTGTATAATACTTATTGATTACAATCAAATATTTGTATAAAAAACTTTTTAAACTTTTTAACACCCTTTGAAACACCTTTATTAATACCTTTTCAAATAAAAAAACCTAGGGATATCTAAATATGCCAATATATCTCCCTCGTAATTCTAAAGGTAATTTATTTGATTTTATTTAATTTCGGTTAACAATAGAGATTGTTAAGAATAGTGAACCAGAGGCACAATATACAGTATATCAAAGTAATACATTAAATTAGATATTTATCCTAATATGATGTCCCTTATCACCCATATTCACTATTAAACAAACATTTTTACATCTTATTCTGAGTTTAGTCCAAAGGGGATTCTGAGGGTTTTAACTCTTTCCCCTCCTGTAGGGGGTCTCTTAATGTGTTCTATACCTTGAACTTTTAACAATAAACTATGTGAATTGTGATATTTATGAAAGTGTGTGGCAATGGGAGTTGTAGAATCTGGATCATCTATTGCTCTTAGATGTTCCAGAAAACGGTCCTTTAAGGGCCTTGTCGTTAACCCTACATACTTTTTTCCACATCCCTCACACGTTAATAGATAAACAACATATTTTGTATTGCAATTAATATATTGCCTTATACTCTATCGCCTAGATTTAGAGTTCTGCGGCCAAAGGGGTGCGTTAGCTACGCATGCTTTTTCCCCCCCGCACCTTTTAAATACCGCTGGTATTTAGAGTTCACAGAAGGGCTGTGTTAGGCTCCAAAAAGGGAGCGTAGAGCATAATTTACCGCCACTGCAACTCTAAATACCATCGGTGCTTACGGACGCGACCAGCTTCAAAAACGTGCTCGTGCACGATTCCCCCATAGGAAACAATGGGGCCGTTTGAGCTGAAAAAAAACCTAACACCTGCAAAAAAGCAGCGTTCAGCTCCTAACGCAGCCCCATTGTTTCCTATGGGGAAACACTTCCTATGTCTGCACCTAACACCCTAACATGTACCCCGAGTCTAAACACCCCTAGCCTTACACTTATTAACCCCTAATCTGCCGCCCCCGCTATCGCTGACCCCTGCATATTATTATTAACCCCTAATCTGCCGCTCTGTACACCGCCGCAACCTACGTTATCCCTATGTACCCCTAATATGCTGTCCCTAACACCGTCGACCCCTATATTATATTTATTAACCCCTAATCTGCCGCCCCCAACGTCGCTGCCACCTACCTACAATTATTAACCCCTAATCTGCCGACCGGACCTCACCGCTACTATAATAAAGTTATTAACCCCTAATCTGCCCTCCCTAACATCACCGACACCTAACTTCAAGTATTAACCCCTAATCTGCCGACCGGACCTCACTGCTACTCTAATAAATGTATTAACCCCTAAAGCTAAGTCTAACCCTAACACTAACACCCCCCTAACTTAAATATAATTTAAATCTAACGAAATAAATTATTTCTTATTAAATAAATTATTCCTATTTAAAGCTAAATACTTACCTGTAAAATAAACCCTAATATAGCTACAATATAAATTATAATTATATTGTAGCTATTTTAGGATTAATATTTATTTTACAGGCAACTTTGTATTTATTTTAACCAGATACAATAGCTATTAAATAGTTAATAACTATTTATTAGCTACCTAGTTAAAATAATTACAAAATTACCTGTAAAATAAATCCTAACCTAAGTTACAATTAAACCTAACACTACACTATCAATAAATTAATTAAATAAAATACCTACAATTATCTACAATTAAACCTAACACTACACTATCAATAAATTAATTACATACAAATACCTACAAATAAATACATTTAAATAAACTAACTAAAGTACAAAAAATAAAAAAAGAACTGTTACAAAAAAATTATTTACAAAGATTATAAAAATTATTACTCTAAGCCCCCTAATAAAATAACAAAGCCCCCCAAAATAAAAAAATGCCCTACCCTATTCGAAAATAAAAATTGAAAATCTCTTTTACCTTACCAGCCCTTAAAAGGGTCTTTTGCGCGGCATGCCCCATAGAATTCTGCATCTTTTGCCTGTAAAAAAAACATACAATACCCCCCCAACATTACAACCCACCACCCACATACCCCTAATCTAACCCAAACCCCCCTTAAATAAACCTAACACTAAGCCCCTGAAGATCTTCCTACCTTGTCTTCACCACGCCGGGTATCACTGATCCGTCCATAAGAGGCTCCGAAGTCTTCATCCGATCCGGGGCTGAAGAGGTCCATCATCCGGCTGAAGTCTTGATCCAAGCGGGGGCTGAAGAGATCCATCATCCGGCTGAAGTCTTGATCCAAGCGGGGGCTGAAGAGGTCCATCATCCGGCTGAAGTCTTCTATCAAGCGGCATCTTCAATCTTCTTTCTTCCGGATCCATCTTCATCCCGCTGCCGCAGAACATCCATCCTGGCCGACGACTTCCCGACGAATGACGGTTCCTTTAAGGGACGTCATCCAAGATGGTGTCCCTCGAATTCCGATTGGCTGATAGGATTCTATCAGCCAATTGGAATTAAGGTAGGAATATTCTGATTGGCTGATGGAATCAGCCAATCAGATTCAAGTTCAATCCGATTGGCTGATTGGATCAGCCAATCAGATTGAGCTCGCATTCTATTGGCTGATCGGAACAACCAATAATTGGGTTAATCGGGAATTAATTTAATTATAGTGTAGTGTTAGGTGTAATTGTAACCTAGGTTAGGTTTTATTTTACAGGTACTTTTGTATTTATTTTATCTAGGTAGTTATTAAATAGTTAATAACTATTTAATAACTATTCTACCTAGTTAAAATAAATACAAACTTGCCTGTAAAATAAAAATAAACCCTAAGCTAGATACAATGTTACTTTATAGGTAAGTATTTAGTTTTAAATAGGAATTATTTAGTTAATAATAGTAATTTTATTTAGATTTATTTAAATTATATTTAAGTTAGGGGGTGTTAGGGTTAGACTTAGGTTTAGGGGTTAATAAATTTAGAATAGTGGCAGTGATGTTGGGGGTAGCAGGTTGGGTTAGGTGGCGGCGATGTTAGGGACGGCAGATTAGGGGTTAATACTCTTTAACTAATGATAGCGATGCGGGAGTGCGTCGGTTTAGGGGTTAATATGTTTATTATAGTGGTGGCGACTTTGGGGGCGGCAGATTAGGGGTTAAGAAGTGTAGGTATGTTGCGGCAACATTGGGGAAGGCAGATTATTGATTAATAAATATAATGTAGGTGTCGGCGATGTTGGGGGCAGCAGATTATGGGTTCATAAGTATAATGTAGGTGGCGGCGGTGTCCGGAGCTGCAGATTAGGGGTTAATAATATAATGTAGGTTGCGGCGATGTCGGGGGTTGCAGATTGGGGGTTAATAAGTGTAAGATTAGGGGTGTTTAGACTCGGGGTTCATGTTAGGGTGTAGACATAAATTTTATTTCCCCATAGGAATCAATGGGGCTGCGTTAAGGAGCTTTATGCTCCTTTTTTGCAGGTGTTAGCCGGCTCTCCCCATTGAATCCTATGGGGAAATCGTTCACGGGCACGTTACACCAGCTCACCGCTAACGTAAGCAGTGCTGGTATTGGAGTGCGGTAATGAGCAACATTTTGCTCAACGCTCACTTCTTGTCTGGTTTGTAAAAACATGTAATACCAGCGCTGTCTGTAAGTGAGCGGTGAGCATAAACTGCTCGTTAGAACCGCTCAGCCTCTAACGCAAAACTCGTAATCTAGGTGATAGTTTTTCCTAAATACATTATCACCTCCAAAGACGTGGAGCAGCTCCCACCAACCTAAGTACAGGTTGGCATATGTGGGGGCAAACTTCGCCCCCATAGCTGTTCCACGCCTCTGGAGGTAATAGTTATCACCAAACACAAAAAAGTTATGAGATAACAAATACTCCAGTGATCTCAATATGAATTCCTTTGTCTCCGCATCATATCCAGAATAAGTGTCTAGAAAAAATGTAATGGCCTTAATTCCTTGTACATGGGTGCACCTCATTAGACATGTGGGGACGATGTAATCTCCTGACTGTTTTTTTTTTTAAAATCCTTCCCAGTTTTTCTTTGGCAGCTTAGGGCTCCGTTTGGCTGGTCCTGCGGTAGGCCAGCTTCCTTATTGGGCGTTAACCTGCGGGTTGCCGTATATTTCTTTTTATCCGGTTAGGATGTCTCTTAATTTGTTTATTACTTTCCTTTGGGAATCTTAAACTGGGATCAATACTTTCTGTTACTTCTGCGGAAGTGTTTTGGGACATGTTAGTCCTATGTTTGTCTGTTTTCCCTTCTTCCCCTCTAAGGGAGGATTTATGCAGCTTGACGGTTAGGGACCGGATGCAGGCTGGTCCTATTGGGTTCAGTTCTGTCCTGTGGCTGTTCAGACACGTTGCGCCATTCTGATTGGCTGGTCCGGTGGAGGTGCCGAGTGCTCATGTTATCGTTTGTTTTACATTCAACTAAGCATTCTAGAAGACCTCTGGGTCTACAAGGCAGGAAGGGTTGTCTCAGTCCTTATAGCCTTCAATTGGATGACTGGGTCAGTGGAGTACCGCTGCGTCATTTTCTATGACGTCTGGTATGGTCGGACCCTAGTGTTCCTCCTCCACGTGGTGGAGTGTTGGAGTGGTTAGTGCCTTCTTCCTGCCGAGTGAACGGTTTCCTTTCTTTTGAGGCTCGAGAATTGTCATTAGACTAGTAAGTTGAAGGGTAGTTCAGCTGCCTTGCAGCGATTGGGTTGCAGAATGTAACCAGCTGCAGCTATTGCACATCTACTGTGTACTGTCTAGCTGTTTTTCTGATCTCCATGCTAGGTCTTCTTTTAGGGGCTTGGGAGATGTTTGTTCCCTGTTAGGGACACTGGACATGGTCTGTTCCTCCTGGAGCGGGGGTTGGTCTGTACCCCTTCTCCTTGTGATCATCCGCTTGTACGGAGGTGAGGTTTAGACTAGCCTTTGCTCAAGTGGTTTTGACCTCGAGATATCCCCTGCTTTATATTCATGAGGCTGTATGTGATTCTAGAAGCTCTAGTGTTGTACGACTTTTACCGCTTTGGCTCCTTAGAGAGTGGGACTTTGGCAAGAGGTGGTCTCCTCCTTAGATCAGGACTTGCGAGTTTTTCTCATTATCCGGGATGATCTGGATATCGCATTAGTATCCCCTGTGGTCTGGGTTGTTATTCAGACGGGGTGTTAAGTTTGCGGGTTCTGTTTATCTAAACAGCTGGGGGTTCGGACCTGTTCTCCCTGGGGTTTCCGGTTGCTGGATTTTATTCAGCATTTTCCCTTGTGGATCCCGTTGTGGGTTGTTACCGGACCTTTAAGCTCCAGGGTTGGTTCGGGGTTCCCCAGTTCCTGGAAGCCTGGGCTATGTCCTTTCCACTGATTCCTTGATCTGGTCTTGGTTGGCCAGTTTTTCCGAGTGTTCTTACTCGTTGGGGCTGGGTTGCACCTTAGACGGCTTTCCCTTAGTCAGCTTGCTGTAGTATCCATTGAATCTCTGCTCCGCAGGTGAATGGACTTGCAGTGTCACTGCTGCTACTATTGCACATTGTTTGCGTGTTAGCAGGCTAGTTTTTAGGTGAATCACTTTCAAGGGGGATTGACCTCTCCTTTAACCTGTGGCTTTGTGACTTATGGGAGGTGCTGCCTGTGTGCCCTTTTCCCTTCTTGGGTGAGAGCTTAGTCTCCTTTTTATGGAGATGTGGTCCTTTCTTAAGGCCTCTCCTGGTTCAGGAGTTGGAACCTGTGAGCTTCCCTAACTGAGAAGGATTTTTTCTATGGGTTACATTCCATTTGGAGTCTTGCTGGCTCCGTGTCAGTACTAAGTTGGACTGTTTTGGTAGACCCTTTGGGTCTATGGCCCTGTTGTCTGTTCTAAGGAGTCAGGTTGCATCCATGCTCTGTTGGATAGGCTGTGGCCATTCTTCCGCTTATTTTGAGCTGGCTTTGGGGTGCTTCTGTTCCCCTGTTCAGACCTGCCATTGCGGGGGCTAACACCTGGCTTGGAGACTTTGTCATATTCTGAATCTAGGTGGGCTAGCCAGTCAGCTAGCTCAGCATACTGATGCTCTGTGGCTACTCTGTACTGTAGCGGACTGTGGGTTGCTAGTTCGTTCCCAGGCGAGGTCTACTCAGCCTGTTCTCCTTTCGAGGTTGATAAAGGGAGCAGCACCATGTGTCCCTTAAGGGGATTAGCCACACTTGCATAGTAGCTAGCTGGCTTTCTAAGCTTACAAGCAGAGGATTGCTCCACCTCGGTTCGGGGTGTCACTTCTCTTCTTGGGGGACCTTGTGGAGGTTATTAGTCCCCTTTTTTTTTGGAAGACCTGTGGGTAGGTCTAGCGTCCCTCTGTCTGGGAGTGGTCTTTTGCAATCTGTTATTTGGCTGGCCGCTTTTGCTCTCAGCAAGTTTTCCTTGTGTCATCCTGAGGTTGGGAGCATGTTCTTGACTCAGGGTTTTTCGTCTGGGTCTGTTACACTTTTGTTTTGTAGCGGAATACTTCAGTGTTCCAAGGTCAGGACTATGTGAGGACTCCGTCTTCTGTTGTCCTTGGTACTTTTGCACAACGTTTGAGAGAAAGTTTTCTCTGTTTCTATGCCCGGTCCTATACCTCCAGGTTCCCTGGTCTAGGCGTAATCTCCCCTTGTTTGTCGGGATCCATTTGGGCCTTTGTGAGCTGGGCTCGCTCGGGGGGGGGGTTCCTTTTATGGATTTTGTGACCTTTCGTTTTTTTTTCCTTCGCTTCTCCTGGCCCTCTCCCTTTGGTAGTTTAGGCTGGTGTTCCCTTCTTTAGTGAGGGGTGAGTGAGGAAGGACCGACTGTTGGGCGATGGTGTCTCCTTGAGGCCAGTTGGCTCAGTTGAATCAGATTTTGCGGTCTCTCGCTTGGATCTGGACTACCTGCGGGTCAGTGTCCTCGGGGCTTTTCCTTTCAAATTTTTCTCAGCTTCGGACAAAGCTGGGTTTTTTGTGGACAGTGGTTTTCAGGTTTGGTGCCCTCAGAATGGACCGCCTAATGTACCCTCCCGGCTTGGGATTTAGTGTCCTCTATAGCTTGGGTATTGTTTTCCCAAAAGTAATGAATGCAGCTGTGGACTCTTTCCATTTAAGAAGAAAAACATAAATTATGCTTACCTGATCATTTTCTTTTCTTCTGATGGAGAGAGTCCACAGCTCCCCACCCATAATTTTTATGTGGGTCGTGCTTATTTTATTCTTCTGGCACCTTTTACCCTGATATTTCTTCTCGGCAGAAGAGTGGGATGAGTATTTAAGCCTTTGGCTGGGGTGTCTTTGCCTCCTACTGGTGGCCAGGTTCTTATTTCCCAAAAGTAATTAATGCAGCTGTGGACTCTTTCCATCAGACGAAAAGAAAATTATCAGGTAAGCATAATTTATGTTTTTTGAATGGTCTTTTTGCCTGACATTTTGGTGTTATATCTTTCACTTGGATGTTATAAGTTGCACTGAGTAATTACAACTGGATAAACAAAACGTGTGTCTGTCTTTTTTCTTCCTAAATGGAAAGAGTCCACAGCTGCATTCATTACTTTTGGGAAATAAGAACCTGGCCACCAGGAGGAGGCAAAGACCCCCAGCCAAAGGCTTAAATACTCCTCCCACTTCCCTCATCCCCAGTCATTCTTTGCAGGAGGTTGGCAGAGAAGCGTCAGAAGTTTGTTTTGTCTCATGGACTGGAGCTTTAAGTAATCCTATCAGTCTCTCAGTGAGGCTCTGGATGAAAGTTAGAGTCCAGAGATGCAGGAAGAGTTTTTCCTGTGAAACCATTCCGACTCATACTAACAGCTCCAATAGCAATCAGCGTTGTCAAATTTCGCTGCCTGCTTTCTTCTCTCAAGTCCATTGCGGAGGCGCTGCTACTATTCGTCACACTTGAAGGGCTGTGTTCCTGTTCCACGGTGTAGATTCCGGTAAAATTGTTTCATTTTACTTCATCAAAATGTACTGTAACTTTTTGTTTCCCGTAAAGAACTATCTTGTGGGACTTATTAAGTATATTTATAGGGCCTCAGTGAGAGGCTCCTTTGGTATCTTGGAATCAAGGGTTAATATCTCCCGAGGGGGAATATTGAACAGGGGGGCTTTTAATCGTGTTTCTTATGTGATTCAATCTGCTTATGTACAGTGTTAACTGGGCTCTTGGCTAGAACATAAAGGCCTTTTGTAGTGACGCATCCTTAGGGTTGGGAGCACTTTTTGGACTGTACGGTTCAACTTGTGACTGGACGTGTTTCTGTCCTGGTTTTCCATTTCCGCATTCGTGTGGTGAGTGCCCCAGCCATTGTGGATGTCAGGTGCCATTTAAGTTTTTTCTTTAGTCCTTATTATTTAATTTTCTATCTAGTTATGGAGGATTCTGATGCAGATTCTGTTCAAATTTCAGATTTAGATTCTTCGACTGGTGAAGAATGTGAATTGGCCCCGTTGACACAGGTCAATCAGTTATGCTCGATATGCCGTATTAGAGCGCCCTGTTCCTCGGGCTCGTGGAATCAGGGGTCTGCTGAGCCATCCGCCTCTGGGGGTTCTGTCCTTCGAGAGGTGACTTCCCTACCGCTCCCGACTACTAAACATTTGGGTAACACAGATTATGTTTATCCCTCCTTACAGGGTGGTTTGTTCCCCCCAGGAGGATGCAGCTCGTTTTCGCTTTCACATATTTTTGGCGATTATGTGTCTGCAAAGTACAGACATTTATTTGCGTTTGTGCGTGTGCACGATTGTCCCGTGTCTACCGGCCTTGGGTGGGCCTACACAGTTCCCTACGGGTGCTGCTGTTCCTGAGTGTTGTACCTTTCGCTACAGAATAGAGGTAGTGGTTTTCAGGCCTGGTGCCCTCAGAATGGGCCGCCTATTGTACCCTCATGTTTTGGCATTCAGTGTCCTCTATAGCTTGGGTATTGTTTTCCCAAAAGTAATGAATGCAGCTGTGAACTCTTTCCATTTACAAAGAAAAACATAAATTATGCTTACCTGATAATTTTCTTTTCTTCTGTTGGAAAGAGTCCACAGCTCACCATCCATCTTTTTTATGTGGGACCTCTTGTTTTTTATTCTTCTGGCACCTTTTCACCCTATTTCTTCTACTGTTCCTTATTCCTCGGCAGAATGACTGGGGGATGAGGGAAGTGGGAGGAGTATTTAAGCCTTTGGCTGTGGTGTCTTTGCCTCCCCCTGGTGGCCAGGTTCTTATTTCCCAAAAGTAATGAATGCAGCTGTTGACTCTTTCCATCGGAAGAAAAGAAAATTATCAGGTAAGCATAATTTATGTTATTTCAGGCTGCAAAGCAACAAAATTTGATTATTTTCAAGGGGGTGATTCTTTTCAATACCCACTATATGTACTGTGAAAATATTTTAATGCTATCTATACTGTATCTAACTGTGTTTCTGAACCTCAATAAAAAAATATTTAAAAATAAAGGACCACTCAATGCAGGGGATTTGCATAATCAATAAGTACATAATAAAAAGATAAGAAAAAAATCAGGCAGAAAGAATTGCTTACAGGCAGAAAAAAGCACAACACACAAGGCATAGGTGGTTTTTACAAATGTAACTGCTCAAGTGTATAGATGTTCGCTGGGATACCAGGTTAAAATACTTGGCTACTCAAGTCAGTGGGAGAGCAGATATGATTCATATGTTTAAAGAAAACTGCTGCATGTAGCAATGTATGTAATAAATTGTGCCAGTGACATCTTTTGTAAAACAGAGCATCATGGACTGTTCTGTTAAAGCTACAGTCAACACATGGCAATTACAGGACATTTCTGTTGTCTTGCTATAGAATAACATATCAGCCAATTTTTTATGTTTTTTTAAAAAAAAATAACATCCTTTTACTGCAGTTTTATTTCAACATTCAAACACCACCCACCATTTGCCTTATTTGGAGCATTCTGGGCTTGTGTCTGAAGACAACAAGGCTACCTATGGTTATAATGTTAGTATACAGGTGAATTGTTTTCAAATAGCTATCGGTTAAAGCCAATTATGGAAAAAAATATGTAACAGTGTTAGCCTTGAGAAGTCAGCAGTGTACATTTCAAGTTTAATTTTCAGAGCTAAATTACATGAAAAGGTAACAAAATAAATAACGTATATTGCAAAATTGTTTCATTATGCATAGCTAAAGATTTTATGTACACATATCAAGGTGTTTACTGTCCCTTTAAGTAATTACAAATAAATGCAAGAAAGTGTCTGCAATGTTGCTGAAAACCAGTGTGTAACCTGAATTTTGATGCTGAGGAATTACATTGATACTAGACATTTTTTTCAGGGCCAATAGCTCTATTTTATGTTAATGGCTCAATGGTTGAAGCTTTGCGTGTTACTTTGGAGCCCTTGAGGTGCATGCTCACTCCATTGCCTCCTAACCTCTCTGTAACCTCAGAAGTGACAGAATTAATTCACCACAGTCTGATCCATTTGGGGTGATTGACAATAGCATTACTTACCTTTCTATTTGTGCATGTGAGGGGTTCGAAATGCAAACACATTCCAATACATTTAACCCTTTTAGCAAAATGGACATAGGTACAATGTCACATAGTATTTGCACAGAGTAATGTGTTGATGTAGTACCTAAGCATGATAAACCAGCTTTACGGTAATTGTTTAAATAGCCGAAAAAATACTCAATTGTGTCCACTTTAGTAACCTGTAATGGATTCTGCCTATAGTGAACAAAGGGTTGTAAACACCTAGACATAAGGTGGGGTACCATTTGAGTAAACATTTTTTTAATAGGATTGCATTCGGTGGTGAAAAAGTGGCATGCATTTATACCAAAATGGGCCTTGATCAACACCTTGGGTTGTCTACTAAAAATAATTATGTATATATATAACTGTGTATACATGTGTATTATTGTGTTGATATTTGTCTATATGTTGTTAAAATGGCGACGAGAGGCTTGCGCAATGCAGGGTTGCCACATACCTTCAATTTGTAAAAAATGTAATGTTTGCAATAAAACAAGGTATAACTGTATATGTGTATATACACATATAAACACATACATACACATGTATAGACATATATACATATGTATAAATACATACATACACATAATTAGACATGCATATTCATATATATTTATATTTATATGTACAATCATCTTCTACCTTTTAACCCTTATAGATATTTTTAATTAATATTTATATGAATCATCTTTATTAGATAATGTATATATGAGTGAAACATTTTATTTTAATGTATTTATGTTATGTTTGATGCAAGTTTTTATTTAGCCCTAACACTTTACACTTTAAGACTTCAGTTGCGCTAACCTATCGAAATGGAAATTGAGTTTGCGCTCATGTGGTCGCGTTTGCTTTCAACTTGTGATATGATCGCTAACGATAGTGCGCCACTTGTAATCTAGCCCTAGGGGCCTTATTGGAGCTTATTGAAAAGCAATGGGGAAAAAAGTGAGGTGAATTTCTGTAATTATTCTTATTATGGGCTATAGCTATTTTGCAGTGATGCAAATTTAAAGGGACACTGAACCCAATTTTTTTATTTCATGATTCAGATAGAGCATGCAATTTTAAGCAACTTTCTAATTTACTCCTATTATAATTTTTTCTTTGTTCTCTTGCTATCTTTATTTGAAAAAGAAGGCATCTAAGCTTTTTTTGTTTGTTCAGAACTCTGGAAAGCACTTTTTTATTGGTGGATGAATGTATCCATTAGTCAGCAAAAACAACCCAGGTTGTTCACCAAAAATGGGCCGGCATCTAAACTTCAATCTTGCATTTCAACTAAAGATACCAAGAGAATGAAGAAAATGTGATAATAGGAATAAATTAGAAAGTTTCTTAAAATGTCATGCTCTATCTGAATCACAAAAGAAAAAATGTGGGTGCAGTGTCCCTTTAATGAATGAGATTCAAACAGCATGGTCCTCTGCATATTGCTAACTGCCTCATAAGCTGTTTCAGTGCACAAGATAATGACTGAAGAATGAGTGTTTGCATTTAAAATGCATTATGGCACTGAACAGCGGCATTGCACTATGTGTGGTAATAGCTTTAATTAAAACTGGCTGCAGATTTATCAGTTTAAATCAGAAATAGATTGTGCTTTGAAGGTTTAAAATATTGGTCTTTTGTAGAACTTTATGGGGGGAAAAAATGCCTTTTATGTGGAATTAATCAAAATATAATTTCTCAGAGGGGTTTTAATCCAGACAGCCAGGAGCAAGTTTGCTTCTTTAGTCATAAGCAGATCACTTTCAATATACTGCAGAGCTTTATCATCATTGAGTAATAATGTGCTGTATAACAACTAACCTTGGAGAAAGGACATTCAATGGGATATATGGAAGGGTGAATTGAAATGAAAGTAATGTCAAAATTAAGCTTTCATGAAACAAACTTTCTACACCTATTATCAAATGTACTTTATTGTTATGCTAGACTTTGTTGAAGAGTATATCTAGGTATGCTTAGGAGCAGCAATACGCCACTGGGAGCTAGCTGGCGATTGGTAGCTGCACATATATGCCTCTTGTCATTGGCTCACCACATGTGTACAGTTAGGTCCCAGTAGTGCATTGCTGTACCTAGATTTATTCTTAAAGAAAGGATACCAAGAGAAAAACAAATTGATGATATATGATAGATGATATATGATAGATGATATAAATAAATTGGAAAGTTGTTTAAAGTTGCATGCTATGCCTTAATCATAAAGGGACACTCAATTTTAAACAACTTTCCAATTTACTTCCATTAACAAAATGTACACAATCTTTTTTATATTTACACTTTTTGAGTCACCAGCTCCTACAGAGCATGTGCAAGAATTCACAGGGTATATAACATTTGTGATTGGCTGATGGCTGTCACATGATACAGGAGGAGTGGAAATAAACATAACTTTAAAATTTGTCCAAAAAAAATCTACTACTCATTTGAAGTTCAGACTAAGTACTACTGCATTGTCTTTTTATCATGCATGTGTTGATTATGCAAATGTACTGTATTTACTGGTCCTTTAATTTTGGCTTTACTGTCCCTTTAACTTTAAAACACTTTTATTGCACCTGCTTGACATTTTTAATTTATGTGTCTGCTTTGCTCCCACACCAAGACTGTCTCCAGCTATTTTTTATTTCTTTTTTTAAGATACGATGGGCCCCATTACATATGCGGCGTCACCCACAAATGCCGGCAACGCAGTTTTTTTGCGCATTTTTGGTATCCTATATACAGAGCCGCATATAAATGCGGCACGTATATTTCACCCGTCGGACGTAGTTTTTTTACCCATAGACTAACATATAAAAGACGCGCAATTTGGTATCCAATATCCAGCGCAAGGACTTACTCCATCTTCACCTCGCCATCCAAGATGACGTCATCCAAGATGGCGTTCCTCGAATTCCGATTGGCTGATAGGATTCTATCAGCCAATCGGAATTAAGGTATGAAAAATCTGATTGGTTGATTTAATCAGACCTTGTATTCTATTGGCTGATACAATCAGCCAATCGGATTGAACTTCAATCCGATTGGCTGATTAAATCAACCAATCAGATTTTTCATAACTTAATTCCGATTGGCTGATAGAATCCTATCAGCCAATCGGAATTCGAGGGACGCCATCTTGGATTACGTCATTTAAAGGACCAGCCATTCGTCGGGTAGTCGTCGTGCAGGAAGGATGCTCCGCGTCGGATGTCTTTAAGATGGAGCCGCTCCTCGCCGGAAGGATGAAGATAGAAGATGCTGCTTGGATGAACACTTCTGCCGGATGGAGGACCTCTTCTGCCCCGATCGGATGAAGACTTCTGCCCGGCTGGAGGACCACTTGTGCCCGGATCGGATGAAGACTTCGGCCCGGCTGGGTGAAGACGGCTCAAGGTAGGGTGATCTTCAATGGGGTAGTGTTAGTTTTTTTTAAGGGGGGATCGGGTGGGTTTTAGAGTAGGGGTGTTTGGGTGGTGGGTTGTAATGTTGGGGAGGGAGGTTACTTTGGGGCAATGCCCCGCAAAAGGCCCTTTTAAGGGCTATTTGTAATTTAGTATAGGGTAGGGCATTTTATTATTTTGAGGGGCTTTTTTATTTTATTAGGGGGCTTAGATTAGGTGTAATTAGTTTAAACTTCTTGTAATATTTTTTTATTTTTTGTAATTTAGTGTTTGTTTGTTTTTGTACTATAGTTTGGTTTATTTAATTGTATTTAATTTTAGATAATTGTAGTTAATTTATTTAATTAATTTAATGATAGTGTAGTGTTAGGTGTAATGGTAACTTAGGTTAGGATTTATTTTACAGTCATATATGAATATTGCAACCGTGATTGTGAGTTCTCAATGTTATGGAAATATGTATATCACGATTGCACGTTCTCAATTTTATGGAATATGAATATTGTGAACAATTAATCTCGTTCTCAAAATAAGTAAAATAAATAATCACACCTAAAGTTTACATATATATGTATATACAGTATACATATTCTAACACTATTCTATACAATACATATACATTAAACAATGTATATACATATTTCATATACCAGATCCCCAGCTCCTATAGTTTTAATATGAAGTTTTGTTATTTTTGGCTTTATTAACAAAGTAGATCGCAGATATGATGAATATATAGGAATTCCATTGGATTTTCAAGTGTGTTACATGGAATTAACCTGAATTTTAATGGGATAACATTGCCGTGGGTTTCAAGTGTTACTACTCAGAAAATATTTTTTATTTTCGCTAACGCACAGTCCATTTTGTGTAAACACGCTTTAAAGACAGCCCCCTCTGCCTACTAGAGACAACAGCTCGTGTCCCTCGGAAATTTTCATAGCCGGATTGATTTCTGTAAAAGATCCCCACACTAAGATCTCTACAAATTCAGATCTTAGAGTGGGGATCTTTTACAAGAATCAATCCTGCTATGGAAATATCCGAAGGGCATGAGCCGCAGCTAACTTCCGCATTCAGATCTTTACAAAAGATCTGTATGCGCATCCCTACTGCCTACTTCGCAGCTCTGTGGCGATGTTGGTGGACTTTTGCTGAAGTTGCAATCTCCATTTCCCTTTGGAAAACACATCACCACTCATCAACACAGCGAGGTTCAGCCCGCTTTTTTATTTTTAATATATTGCCAGACCGTCGGACTGCGAGCCTGGTGAACCCAAACAGGCAATTTCTCGTTGGTCTAACAACTTAATATTTTCTGCTTGTGCAGTCTTTAGCAAGATTTGCACTCTTGCACGAGGCAACAAGAAGATGGATAGTACAGTCATTAGACTTCTGATGCATGTCTTTAAAATAAATGCATGATTTGATTTGGCAGAGTTTGTGTTTGTGCCTCAGTTTAACATCACATTGATCTCACCGCTCCTAAATTCCGTTAGTTTAAGTCACTGTAAATTATTTTTAAAAAAACGCACCAAGTACATGACTACATAGACAGCTAATCCCTTCCAAAAGTTAATGAGTGTAGAGGAGTTTGATTACTGTGAGATACCAAAATCTACAGATTTTGAAATCAACTAGCAGGAAACAATTGAAAATGCCCTTTAATAGTTCTTTCTTGAAGGGACATTAAACTCAAATTGTAAGATACATGATTATATACCTTCATGCCTAAAGAGAATGTTTCAATGAATAATGCAGCTTTATTTTGTCAAATAAGTATATTGGTTTATGGGGTATTCCCCCCCCCCCACACTTATTTCCATGTCTCCCAGTAAAAAGGCTACTCCTAACCAACAACAAACTAATATACATAAATATCAAATTCAGGCATGAATTGTTGTTTGCACATGTGCAGTTAAAGAAAGAGATTGGGGTAGACATGTCCTCTTCCCTTAAGGTGTTTTAGTACCGATTCAGTTAATTATTGATAATTTTTTAAACAGGTATTTAAGCAGTCATATCTTCATTATTAAACTACATCTACTAGCTAAATATATATTTATATATAAACAATAATGATCACACCCAAACTACCTAGTATTCCCACTGATATTGTTGGAATGGATGAGTATCCCATCATGATTGTTGATGCAAAATTGATAATCCACTCTAAGAGAGCAAATGACAAGAGGAATAAAGATATGGAGAGGGGGAGGAAAACACTAGTTGACAGACAAAACAATATTCCCCTTAGCCTCCATGGGAGAAAAAGGAACACACACAAGTTTAAATGTATTTACAGCAAAATAAAATAATGTATATTGCAATACTATTATACTTTAAACAATGAAACATTGTATTAATTGTTAAATTATGAGTTTAATGGTCCATTTATTATTTTTGAATGTGATCCTGCCTGTTTACACTTGGTAGAGGGTCACATTGTTTCATTGTAATATAGTACATAGTAGGTTATATGCCAAACTTTCTATCTCATCCATTACCTTGATTCCTCTCTTGTAGGTTCTTCAGAATAACTTTCTTTGGCAATCTCCCATCCCATGCAGCAACAGTCTCCCTGCAACATACACAACTGGCCAAAGTAAAGTAGCTGCATGGTTGCAGGACTCTGAGGAAATGGACAAATGTGCAGAAGGTAAGTACAATTACATACGCTTCTATCAGTGCAAATGACAATCAGCTGACATAGAATAAACATTTTCATCTGTGATATAGCTCCAAGTAAGAAATAATACTAATCCTCTCATAAATCTTTCTCTTTATCTAGCTGTGTCCCTTACTCACTTTAATGTCATTTTAATGAGAACATTCCCTGAAAATAATAATTTACTATTTTTAAATACAGAATCTTAATGATCTCATTATAGCAAAAGCTTCTGGCAGCCCAGTTCTTAGTTACCTTAAAATATGTTTTCAAAGTACTGATTTGAGTAATTTAATTGTTGAACTTGAGTCTGCGGAGCATATTCTGGATATGTTAACCCTATTTAGGACCAGATTATAAAATGAAAGTAAATATTTTTCACTAGCTCGCTAACCTGACGTGCACAAAAAAACGCGTTAACATACTCTCCCATAGACTTCAATGGAGATTACCTGAAACCCCATAAGCCCTTTACTCTAATACCTAACCCGCCACATAGCCCACCGCAAAGTCCCCACTATGCTATTAACCCCTGAACTGCCACAACCCCCACCGCAATATACCCACTAATATCTAAACCCCCTAACCTAACATCCCCTAAATTACCCCAAAAACAAACTAACCTTACCTGTATGTAAAAATAAAAAAACCTAATAGTATCTTTAAAAATAAAAAATTTAACTTTACCTTAAAAATAAAAAAAACCTAACTTTAACTTTAAAAATAAAAAACCTAACCTTACCTTAAAAATAAAATCCTAACCTTACCTGAGAAAATAAACTACCATTACAGAAAAAAACAAATTACCAAAAATAAAAAACAGTTCTGCCTATTCTAAAACCCAACTTGAAAAAAAACACCACAAGATAAAAAACAAAACAAAATTATAACACTAAACTACAGCAATAGCCCTTAAAAATGGCCTTTTGTATGGCATTGCCCTAAAGTGATTTAGCTCTGGAGTTTAAAGTTGAATACAGGTATCAGCACTACATCTTCATCCCGGTGGCTGTCTTCTATCTTCATCCATCTTCTTATCTTCTATCTCCGACATTCTCTTCATGTGGTCACCAGCCGAACACTTGAATTTTGAATGTCAGTTACCCACTTTATATAGGGGTACCCTTGCATTCCTATTGGCTTATTTTCAAATCCAAATCAACCAGAATTAATTTTTTTTTGTTTTTTACTGTTGGTTGATTTGAATTTGATAGGAATGCAAAGGTATGCCTATATAAAGGGGGTACCTCACATTTAAAATTACGGGTGTGTCTGCTGACCGCATGAATAAGAAGTCGGGGAAGACTGCCACCTGGATGAAGATAAGAAGACCACCGCCAGGATGAAGATGGAGCACCACCGCCCGGATTTGACTTTGGTGAGTACCATCTTTGGGGTTTAGTGTTAGGATTTTTTTGGGTGTTTTTTTTTTTAGATTAAGAATTTAGTTTTTTGTTTGTTGGGCTGCAAGTTAACTAAATGCCCTTATAAAGGCAATAACCAGCCAAATGCTTTGTTCAGGGCAATTTTTAGATTGGATTTTTTTTAAATTGGGTTTTAGAATAGGTATTTTTCTTCATAAATGGAAAGAGTCCACAGCTGCATTCATTACTTTTGGGAATTCAAAACCTGGCCACCAGGCGCAAAGAAACCCCAGCCAAAGGCTTAAATACCTCTCCCACTTCCCTCATCCCCTAGTCATTCTTTGCCTTTCGTCCCAGGAGGTTGGCAGAGAAGTGTCAGAAGTTTCAATAGTCTCTTATGGAGGGTAATACTCTTCAGCATGGGACTGGAGTTTTAAGTAATCCTATCATCCTCTCAGTGAGATTACGGACGAAAGTTAGAGTCCGGAGATGCAGGGAGAGTCTTTCTGCGAACCCATCCCGACTCATATTAACAGCTCCACAAGCAGTCAGCGTTGATGAGTTTTGCTGCCTGCTTTCTTCTTTCAAGTCCATGGCAGAGGCAAGGCTACTATCTGTCACACTTGAAAGGCCGTGTTCTTGTTCCACGACGTAGATTCCGGTAAGATCGTTTAATTTTACTTTTGTTATGATTGTATGGTACTACCAATGTTTTCCCGAGAGGCTCTCACCTTGCGGGATTAACTATAATCAGGGTCTCAGTGAGTCTCCTTTCGTATCTTGAAATCAAGGGTTCATATCTCCTGAGGGAGGTTATTGAACAGGGGGCTTTTTAATCATGTTTGTCATGTGATTCGACCTGCGTATGTGTAGTATTACTTAGGCTCATGGCTTGTGGAACATAAAGGCCTTGGAAGTGACGCGGCCTTTACAGTTTAGCCCGCGTTTTCTCAGTTTTCACCTTTGAAGGGCTTGCAGGCTTAGGTATAGGAGGATGAAGTAATCTATAGCCTTGTTTATTGAGTATCCTTTCCAGTTCTGAGCTGGAAGAACAGGATACCAGTCCTGCTGGTGTGTTTGTTCTTCTTGGGCGATAACCTATGGGTTGCCTTATCTTTTATTTTTATTGTGTGCTCATATATATGGTTTCCTTCGGAAATGTTACTGGAATCGATACTCATGATTTTTTTTTTTTTTTTTTTTTTATCGCTCAGTTTACTTTTACGGAAGTTGTTTGGTGGGACATGTTAGTCCTATGTTTGTCTGCTGTTTATCCCCCATCTCTGGGGGTGACTATCTGTGGCCTTGACAGTATTGGCCCTTAGTTTCAGACTGGTCCTAATTGGGTTCGGATCCTTCTGTTCTTGCGGCCTGTTTCAGACAAGTGGCGCCTATTCTGCCTGGCTGGTCCGGTTGGGGCGTCAAGTGTTTTTCCTCATTTATAAAAAGTTCAGCTAGGAATTTTGAGAGGACCTGAGGGTCTACGAGACATGGGGGATTGGTTCAGTCCTTGTTATCCTTTCTAGCTGGTCGACTGGGATTCTGTGAAGTTCCACTGCGACACACTCTTTTGTTCCGTTATTTCATCGAGATTTTAAGTGTTTCCTTCCCCGCGTGGGTTGGAAGTTTGGAGGACTCAGGGCTTACTTGCTGCCGGTTTCTGGTGGTCTTGGTTTTTTAGGGCTTCTTGGAATTGTCTTTTTTCTGGACCTCTTCCTTTTGGGGGTCTTCCTTCAGGTCGGCTTCTGGACTTTGTTCGTTCTCCTTAGCGGTTTGGCCGCTTTATAGGGGTAAGCAAGGTATCCTTGTGGTTGAAGAAATAGTCATCTAATGATTATACTCTCTTTAAGGAGGGACATGTGGCTTTTCCTAATCTAGGGAGTTTGTCGTTTTCCCCATCAGGGACGTTGGGCTGTGTTGTCTCCTTCTCTTAGGTTTTTTTTTTCTAACGAAGTTGGGATGATCTGCATATTTTTTCCTTGGGTGTGGTCCTCTAGTTACTTACTCTGAGGCAATATGGAGACTAGCCTTTGTTCTACTCACTCTTCGGGTGACTTGTCTTCGATGTTCTCCCTTGGTCTTTAGAGTCTTGGCGTGTCACTGTCGCGCCCTAGCTCCTTTTTGGAGTGTTGGACTTCTGCAAGGGGTGTTCTCTTCCTTTTGGGTTGGTATCTACGAGTGAGTCTTGTCCCATTCTCCGGGGTAGTCCTGTTATTCTCCTGTGAGGTCTGCTTCTGAAGATGGGGTAGTGGTGTTCCCTGGGCTGTTGTTTGTTTTAAACAATTCTGGGGCTCGGGCCTTTAGTTTTTGTTTTGGATCTTTCTGGATGTCCGGAAACTTATGATCCTGTGGCTGGTTCGGGACAGTTCATTTTTCCAGGGACCTTAGATTATAGCCTACGGACTGGCCAAATTGAGTCTGCTAGCAGCTTGGTCAGGATCCTGGGTGCTTTCTGATACACTCCTTATGGCTTGCCTGGTCCTTTGATTGATTTGGGATCCCCTTCAGGTGGAGTTCTGCGTATGTTTACTAGTGTCGTCTGGATGATTTTCATGCGGCTTTTGTTTTCAACAGACCATGAGGCCGAATTATCAAGCTGTCAACTGTGCTGCATTCGCCGGCACCAATACGCTTGCCTAACATCGCGGCCACGGACCTCAATACGACCTCCATATTTATAAAAAAAAGCCGGTAAAAAGTTGCCTACCAAGTACGGGGCGATGAGCAGCGGACTGTTGTTAACTAACAGTCATTGATCTCGCTGCTATTCGGCTTTTTCCCAACTTTATTTATACCCTAAACACCGCCACTATACTAAAATGTTTAACCCCTATCCTGCTGCTCCCGGACCCTGCTGCAACTTTAATAAAGTTATTAACCCCTATCCCCTCGCTCCCTGAGCCCTCCGCAACTATAATAAAGCTATTAACCCCTATTCCGCCGCTCCTGGACCCCTCCGCAACTAAATAAATGTATTACATTCTGAAAGTACTACAAGAAGAAGAGAAATAGGACATATAGGCCCATATTTATCAAGCTCCGTACGGAGCTTGAAGGGCCGTGTTTCTGGCGAGTCTTCAGACTCTCCAGAAACAGCAGTTATGAAGCAGCGGTCACAAAGACCGCTGCTCCATAACCTGTCCACCTGCTCTGAGCAGGCGGACAGACATCGCCGGAAATCAACCCGATAGAGTATGATTGGGTTGATTGACACCCCCCTTCTTGGAGACTTGTTCTGTTTCGTCTGTGGAGGTTGTAATCTCCATGTTGAGACTGTCAGTTATGCTGGGTCTTCATAGAGATAAACGTCATTTTGCTATGTTCATCTGCTATGGGGTTCTCTTTGGGAGGACCCATTTGAAGGAGCTCTTTGGGCTCCAGAGTTCGGTTGGGGTGGCCGAGTCCTTCCCTGGGGATTGGTGATTGGGGTCCTTTCTGTTCCCCTGTTCTTCAGACCTTACTGTCGCCTTGGCTGGGCATTACCTGCCTTTTTTCTCAAGACCGTTTTGGGTCTCTGTGAGCTTGGTTCAGTTTTCGGGGTTCCTTATTTTATTTGGAACTTGTTGTACCCTATTTAGGGGTCTTCCGGAATCTTTGATTTTTTTGTTCAACGTCTTCTCCTTTTTGGGAGGTTTCGGTAGTTGATCCCTTTTTTCTAGTAAGGGGTGTGTGGTTGGGGACTGACTGCTGGGCGACGGTGTCTCTTGGAGGCGTGTTGGCTCAGTCGAGTCTATTCTGCAGTCTCTAGCAAGGCTTATGGACTATCTGCGGGTCAGTGTCCTTGGGGCTTTTTCTTTTTTCAAAGTTTTCTCGGCTTCGGACGAAGCAGGTTTTTGTGGGTAGGGTTTTTGCAGGCAGGGTTTTTGCAGGCCTGGTGCCTCAGAATGGCCCGCCTCTTCTACTTACCTGTTTTGCATTCAGTGTCCTCTATAGCTTGGGTATTGATTTTCCAAAGTAATGAATGCTGCTATGGACTCTTTCCATTTATGAAAAAAACCATAAATTATGCCTGTGTTTTTTATGTGGGGCATCTATTATATTTATTCTTCTTTTCGCCCTGATATTTCTTCTACTGTTCCTTGTTCCTCGGCAGAATGACTGGGGGATGAGGGAAGTGGGAGAGGCATTTAAGCCTTTCGCTTGGGTGTCTTTGCCTCCTCCTGGTGGCAAGGTTCTGAATTCCCAAAAGTAATGACTGCAGCTGTGGACTCTTTCCATCTGAAGAAAAGAAAATTATCAGGTGAGCTTAGGATTTTTTATTTTTAAAGGTAAAGATAGTTTTTTTTAATTTTTAAAGGTAGGGATAGTTTTTTATTTTTAAAGGTAAAGCATAAATTAACTTGAGTTTGCGCAAATTAATTTGCGGTAATTTAAACAGCGCGGCACTTGGAGCATAATGAACACTACGATCTTGCGATTATGTTTACGCTCCTCTCACTAAAGAGAGCATATCACTTATAATGTGACCCTTTCCCAGTTCTTTTTTTGAAATCTCAGTTTAGCTGTTTAGACTACAGCCTCTACTGTACAACTCAAGATAATTTGTTTGGTTCAAAGATGGGTCTGCAGGCTTTGGCTGATATTTATATGATTTTTAGTGGTGGGGGGTTCTTCAAACTATTCTGCTTTGACCTTATCTGGTAAATGGGACACACATTTACATATGTATATGTATTTAATAAACAGATATGTGATATCCTGTACAGCTAACGAGATTTGCAGGAAACGCATGAAAATGGAAATATGGAAATCATTATCACAATATTGTAAAGTTCAATATTATCGTCTTTAGGACCAGGGTTTCACGTGTCGTTGTGATCGGTCGGGTTAGTGCACATGAAAACTTAGTAATTTTAAGGAGTGTTATTAAAATATAACATATAAAATATTAAAACATATTAGTAGAAATTATTAAAAATGATTAAAACATACTGTAAACAGGGTTGCGAAAATAACACCAAAAAATTTGCGTTATTGCACTTTCCATATCGCTGCCATTACGAGTTACTGAAAAACCTCCTTGTGCTGTGCGTTATGGTGCAATAAGCTCTATACCGCACAAAACCAAGGGTTTCCAGCGATGGCGGAATGGCAAATCGCCGTAACACAACCCCATTGATGTCTATGGGGGAAAGAAAGTTACGTTTAAACCTAACACCCTAACATAAACCCCAAGTCTAAACACCACTAGTCCGCCGCCCCCGACATCGCCGACACTAATAAAAGTTACTAACCCCTAAACCGCCACCCCCGACATCGCCGACACTAATAAAAGTTATTAACCCCTAAACCGCCGCTCCTGGCATCGCTGACACTAAATATAATTATTAAATTTGTATGTATATCTCACAGCGCTTAACCAGGAAAAGTGTCTAATAGCTCATTGAAAGAAGGGTACCCTAGCAGTCCCTTAAAAAAAGTTTGTAGAAATTACAAAGAGCGCCTATATGACAAGGCCAAGACAACTATAGAATATATATGTGTCAAAGTATGATTTTTACAAATATTTAATGAACATATATGTGAACAATATTACAATTTATAGTGGATCCACTATTACAATATAACAATAAGACATTAAAACATATTAAAACAGTATATTGTTTATAAAAAAGTCACTGAATGATCTGTCCTGATAATAATATAAGTCCAATGTGAATTAGATTCCTTGCATACTTGGTGGTTGCCTCAAAAAAAGGGCTAAAGTGGTAAAAAAAATATAAAAATCAAATTGGTGCTATGCCATAAGTATAGATTGCAATAAAAAAACTGTGATACATTTAAAAAAAAAAAAAAAATAAATATGAAAAATATGAAAAGTGTTGTGTCTTTTCTTTAAAACACCAAAAATCCAAATCATAAAATAGAAAAATGTGAAATTTTCTTTCCCAAATTAGTTGTAAAATGCCCCAATAGTGGGCTTCCCTGTGTGAGAGTAAGTGAAGACGTTTGAAGAGCTGATCTTGTGTCTACAAGGCTTATCACTTCAGTATTTAAACCCTCTGAAATTCTTTGGTTCCATGAAGATGAAGTCAACACTTCTCAGGTTTGCAAATGTCAGTGGCTTATGTTTGGATTTCCCTGTGAAGATCCCACTGTTGCTAAAAAACAATATTTATTAAAAAACCATACAAATGCCTAATACCACCGGTGGTAAAACAAATAATCCACTAAAAATATCTGTATATACTAAGATAAACCTAATAACATTATTTAAAACAAAGATTCGCCTTCTTGAATACTGGGTTCAATGTAAAGTGGCTGTTACTTTTTAAGCTGTTAATATTGTATTCAATACAAAGTGCTTTTGCTTTTTGTCAATGCAAAGTGGCTGTTACTTATGTAGCCGTTAATAAAGTGCTATAGTTTTTGCAGCGTTAGCGTTTGCTGAGAAATACGGCTGATACTTTTGTAGCCTCCAAAATAAGTGTATAATGTCCAGCAACAATTGTCCCATATGTAACAATCCTTTGTCTGTAGAAGATAAAGAGATATGGAAAATAGGAATACAGTCAGCTGTTATAAAAAGGTTACTCTGAAAAAAACGATATTTGTACTTAAGATCCGTAATTGTTCCCAGAATCCGAAACCTGCAGGATTTCTCCGCCAAAATAGAAAATTGTAGCTTACTAGGGGTCTCCGGCTCTCAGACTCTTTACCTTATACTGGTTTTCGTCCACAGTCTGGCTTGGCGTTTTTAGATACGATATCCTCCAAGATTCAGCCGCTCTCCCCTCAAGGTAGCTTGTTCCGGTTCAGGTAGTGAGATCACAAGACCTGATTGAGCCAATGGTTTTAGCGGATTACCGGGAAAGGTGATTCAATTCAGTTGAAAGTACAAAGTCCTTTATAACAATATGTTAGAAATTGGATACTTGTAACTTGACTTTACCATAGATGAGAGTAATCCTTTGTTGAAAAATTGTATAAGAGCGCTCTGAATTTCTAATTTAAACACAGCTTTTCATCTTCACTACATCTACGCGTTTCAGCTTTGGACAGCCTTTTTCAAGATGATTAATCCTTTCCCATACTCCTCTATTTATTCAGGATTGTCTGTTAATTGATTGACCTCCTTTCTTTTGCTTAAAGGTATAGTCCGTTAGTTATGAATACCAGTATATAAATATCCATAAGCCTTTCCAAATTCAAGAATATTCCTTATTGACTATAAATTGCATAAAAGTATTTTTGAAAAGTGAATGTGACACATGATATGAATAAATAAAAAAAAATATATATAACAACTAATCTAAGTGAACTAAATATATTAAATATAAATAATGACTATAAGCTCCATTTTATAATTGTATATCCTTAAGCCTTTGCAAATTAATAAATATTCCTTAATTACTATAAAATTCAAAAAAGTGATTATGAAAAGTGAATGTGACACATAAATATGAATAAATAAAATTATATATAAATAACTTATCTAAATAAACTAAATGTATTAAATATAAATAACGATTTTAAACTCCGCTATATAGGTGTGTAAATTGTGTGTTATAAGTTAGTGGGAATTTAATACTCTACTGTAAATAGATCAACTATAAATTATGTTTAAATAAATAATTAAATCATCTCTAAAATATTTTTAAAAACATAAATATATAAAAAGAGAAATGTATGTGTTTATGTATTTAAATATGCTAAAAAATGAATAGATACATTTTGTAAATTTTATAAGTTGGGGGCCTTAATTGATTTTATATTAGATTAATATGGATATGCAAAATATTAGATTAATATTAATGTGCAAAATATTAAAAATATTAAAAATATTACAAATTAATACAAAAGACGGTCAATAAAAACTTTACTTCATAATGGAGTTAAAATCTAATTCAACATTTAGGCCTCTTGGTTCTAAACTTTTAAATAAAAAGATTAATTCTGCTTCCACCCTCAATAATTTTTTATTTATATCTCCCCCTTTAGGGTCTCTTGTTATCTTCATAATGCCCCAATATTTAAAGTCTTTATTGTCCTGATTATGATGTTCTTTAAAATGTCGGGATAATAAGTGGCCCTCAAAACCATGCTCAATATTTAGGAGGTTCTCCCTTATTCTATCTCTCAGGGGGCGAGAGGTTTCTCCCAGATACTGTTTTTTACCAGAACATTGTGCTAGATAGATTACATTTCTATCAGTACACCTAATGCAGTCTCTAATTTCGAAGTCTTTATTTGTCGAATTTGATGTTACAAATTTTACTTTATTGCTGAAATTACAGGCTTTACATCCTATACATGGATAAAATCCTTTTAGTTTTTCAATATATAAATTAACCTCACTATTTTTTATTTCTAATTTTCTAGGAATACTGGGTGCTAGGATAGATTTAAGATTTTTAGCTTTTTTAAAAACTATCTCAGGTTTTTCAGAGAGGAGTTCACCCATAATGGGGTCTCTTTGTAGAATATACCAATGTTTATTGAATATGTTTCTTATTTGTTTATGATTGGTATTATAGTTAGTAACAAAGGGTGTCCATAAAGTGTCTCTACTTTTATCTAATTTAGGCTTTCTCTGTAACAGTTCAGACCTCTCTTTTTTTCTTGCTTTATCTCTAGCTTCATTGATTAATTCTTATCATAGCCCTTTTGTTTGAATTTCATTTCTAATTGATCAGCTTGTGTTTCAAAATCTATTAATCTAGAACAGTTTTTCCTTATTCTAGTGAATTGATTATTAGGTATATTATCTACACATCGTCTAAGGTGACAACTATTGTTATCAATATAATTATTTGAGTCAACTGTTTTAAAATGGGTAGAAGTATACAATTAACCATTTCTTACATCAACATCTAGATCTAGGAAATTAATATGATTTTTACTGATTTCATGGGTAAAATTTAAACCAAATTTTTAATCTTTAAGATCTTCTAAAAAATATTCAAATATTTCTAAATCTCCCTTCCAAATGATGATATTTTCATCATTTGGAAGGGAGATTTAGATGGTGTCTCTTGGAGGCGTGTTGGCTCAGTCGAGTCTATTCTGCAGTCTCTAGCAAGGCTTATGGACTATCTGCGGGTCAGTGTCCTTGGGGCTTTTTCTTTTTTCAAAGTTTTCTCGGCTTCTGACGAAGCAGGTTTTTGTGGGTAGGGTTTTCGCAGGCCTGGTGCCTCAGAATGGCCCGCCTCTTCTACCCACCTGTTTTGCATTCAGTGTCCTCTATAGCTTGGGTATTGATTTCCCAAAGTAATGAATGCTGCTATGGACTCTTTCCATTTATGAAAAAAAAACATAAATTATGCCCGTGTTTTTTATGTGGGGCATCTATTATATTTATTCTTCTGGCACCTTTTCACCCTGATATTTCTTCTACAGTTCCTTGTTCCTCGGCAGAATGACTGGGGGATGAGGGAAGTGGGAGAGGTATTTAAGCCTTTCGCTTGGGTGTCTTTGCCTCCTCCTGGTGGCATGGTTCTGAATTCCCAAAAGTAATGACTGCAGCTGTGGACTCTTTCCATCTGAAGAAAAGAAAATTATCAGGTGAGCTTAGGATTTTTTATTTTTAAAGGTAAAGATAGTTTTTTTTATTTTTAAAGGTAGGGATAGTTTTTTATTTTTAAAGGTAAAGATCCCGCCGCCCATAGAAAATATGGGGAGCATAAATGAACTTGAGTTTGCGCAAATTAATTTGCGGTAATTTAAACAGTGCGACACTTGGAGCGTAATGAACACTACGATCTTGCGATTATGTTTACACTCCTCTCACTAAAGAGAGCATATCACTTGTAATGTGACCCTTTCCCAGTTCTTTTTTTGGAATCCCAGTTTAGCTGATTTCATGGGTAAAATTTAAACCAAATTTTTCATCTTTAAGATCTTCTAAAAAATATTCAAATATTTCTAAATCTCCCTTCCAAATGATGATATTTTCATCATTTGGAAGGGAGATTTAGAAATATTTGAATATTTTTTAGAAGATCTTAAAGATGAAAAATTTGGTTTAAATTTTACCCATGAAATCAGTAAAAATCATATTAATTTCCTAGATCTAGATGTTGATGTAAGAAATGGTGAATTGTATACTTCTACCCATTTTAAAACAGTTGACTCAAATAATTATATTGATAACAATAGTTGTCACCTTAGACGATGGGTAGATAATATACCTAATAATCAATTCACTAGAATAAGGAAAAACTGTTCTAGATTAATAGATTTTGAAACACAAGCTGATCAATTAGAAATGAAATTCAAACAAAAGGGCTACGATAAGAAATTAATCAATGAAGCTAGAGATAAAGCAAGAAAAAAGAGAGGTCTAAACTGTTACAGAGAAAGCCTAAATTAGATAAAAGTAGAGACACTTTATGGACACCCTTTGTTACTAACTATAATACCAATCATAAACAAATAAGAAACATATTCAATAAACATTGGTATATTCTACAAAGAGACCCCATTATGGGTGAACTCCTCTCTGAAAAACCTGAGCTAGTTTTTAAAAAAGCTAAAAATCTTAAATCTATCCTAGCACCCAGTATTCCTAGAAAATTAGAAATAAAAAATAGTGAGGTTAATTTATATAATGAAAAACTAAAAGGATTTTATCCATGTATAGGATGTAAAGCCTGTAATTTCAGCAATAAAGTAAAATTTGTAACATCAAGTTCGACAAATAAAGACTTCGAAATTAGAGACTGCATTAGGTGTACTATAAGAAATGTAATCTATCTAGCGCAATGTTCTTGTAAATAACAGTATCTGGGAGAAACCTCTCGCCCCCTGAGAGATAGAATTAGGGATCACCTCTTAAATATTGAGCATGGTTTTGAGGGCCACTTATTATCCCGACATTTTAAAGAACATCATAATCAGGACACTAAAGACTTTAAATATTGGGGCATTATGAAGATAACAAGAGACCCTAGAGGGGGAGATATAAATAAAAAATTATTGAGGGTGGAAGCAGAATTAATCTTTTTATTTAAAAGTTTAGAACCAAGAGGCATACATGTTGAATTAGATTTTAACTCCATTATGAAGTAAAGTTTTTATTGACCGTCTTTTGTATTAATTTCTAATATTTTTAATATTTTTAATATTTTGCACATTAATATTAATCTAATATTTTGCATATCCATATTAATCTAATATAAAATCAATTAAGGCCCCCAACTAAAATTTATAAAATGTATCTATTCATTTTTTAGCATATTAAAATACATAAACACATACATTTCTCTTTTATATATATATATATATATATATATATATATATATATATATATATATATAAGTTTTTAAAAATATTTTAGAGATGATTTAATTATTTATTTTAAAATAATTTATAGTTGATCTATTTACAGTAGAGTATTAAATTCACACTAACTTATAACACACAATTTACACACTTATATAGCGGAGTTATATAGCGGAGTTTAAAATAGTTATTTATATTTAATAAATTTAGTTTATTTAGATAAGTTATTTATATATAATTTTATTTATTCATATTTATGTGTCACATTCACTTTTCATAATCACTTTTCTCCAACATAGGTGTGTCCGGTCCACGGCGTCATCCTTACTTGTGGGATATTCTCTTCCCCAACAGGAAATGGCAAAGAGCCCAGCAAAGCTGGTCACATGATCCCTCCTAGGCTCCGCCTACCCCAGTCATTCTCTTTGCCGTTGTACAGGCAACATCTCCACGGAGATGGCTTAGAGTTTTTTAGTGTTTAACTGTAGTTTTTATTATTCAATCAAGAGTTTGTTATTTTGAAATAGTGCTGGTATGTACTATTTACTCAGAAACAGAAAAGAGATGAAGATTTCTGTTTGTATGAGGAAAATGATTTTAGCAACCGTAACTAAAATCCATGGCTGTTCCACACAGGACTGTTGAGAGCAATTAACTTCAGTTGGGGGAACAGTGTGCAGTCTCTTGCTGCTTGAGGTATGACACATTCTAACAAGACGATGTAATGCTGGAAGCTGTCATTTTCCCTATGGGATCCGGTAAGCCATGTTTATTACGATCATAAATAAGGGCTTCACAAGGGCTTATTAAGACTGTAGACTGTTTCTGGGCTAAATCGATTCATTATTAACACATATTTAGCCTTGAGGAATCATTTTATCTGGGTATTTTGATATAATAATATCGGCAGGCACTGTATTAGACACCTTATTCCTTAGGGGCTTTCCCAAAGCTTAAGCAGAGCCTCATTTTCGCGCCGGTGTGGCGCACTTGTTTTTGAGAGGCATGGCATGCAGTCGCATGTGAGAGGAGCTCTGATACTTAGAAAAGACTTTCTGAAGGCGTCATTTGGTATCGTATTCCCCTTTGGGCTTGGTTGGGTCTCAGCAAAGCAGATACCAGGGACTGTAAAGGGGTTAAAGTTTAAAACGGCTCCGGTTCCGTTATTTTAAGGGTTAAAGCTTCCAAATTTGGTGTGCAATACTTTTAAGGCTTTAAGACACTGTGGTGAAAATTTGGTGAATTTTGAACAATTCCTTCATGTTTTTTCGCAATTGCAGTAATAAAGTGTGTTCAGTTTAAAATTTAAAGTGACAGTAACGGTTTTATTTTAAAACGTTTTTGTACTTTGTTATCAAGTTTATGCCTGTTTAACATGTCTGAACTACCAGATAGACTGTGTTCTGAATGTGGGGAAGCCAGAATTCCTATTCATTTAAATAAATGTGATTTATGTGATAATGACAATGATGCCCAAGATGATTCCTCAAGTGAGGGGAGTAAGCATGGTACTGCATCATTCCCTCCTTCGTCTACACGAGTCTTGCCCACTCAGGAGGCCCCTAGTACATCTAGCGCGCCAATACTCCTTACTATGCAACAATTAACGGCTGTAATGGATAATTCTGTCAAAAACATTTTAGCCAAAATGAACCCTTGTCAGCGTAAGCGTGGCTGCTCTGTTTTAGATACTGAAGAGCATGACGACGCTGATATTAATATCTCTGAAGGGCCCCTAACCCAGTCTGATGGGGCCAGGGAGGTTTTGTCTGAGGGAGAAATTACTGATTCAGGGAACATTTCTCAACAGGCTGAACCTGATGTGATTGCATTTAAATTTAAGTTGGAACATCTCCGCATTCTGCTTAAGGAGGTATTATCCACTCTGGATGATTGTGAAAAGTTGGTCATCCCAGAGAAACTATGTAAAATGGACAAGTTCCTAGAGGTGCCGGGGCTCCCAGAAGCTTTTCCTATACCCAAGCGGGTGGCGGACATTGTTAATAAAGAATGGGAAAGGCCCGGTATTCCTTTCGTCCCTCCCCCCATATTTAAAGAATTGTTTCCTATGGTCGACCCCAGAAAGGACTTATGGCAGACAGTCCCCAAGGTCGAGGGAGCGGTTTCCACTTTAAACAAACGCACCACTATACCCATAGAGGATAGTTGTGCTTTCAAAGATCCTATGGATAAAAAATTAGAAGGTTTGCTTAAAAAGATGTTTGTTCAGCAGGGTTACCTTCTACAACCAATTTCATGCATTGTCCCTGTCGCTACAGCCGCATGTTTCTGGTTCGATGAGCTGATAAAGACGCTCGATAGTGATTCTCCTCCTTATGAGGAGATTATGGACAGAATCAATGCTCTCAAATTGGCTAATTCTTTCACCCTAGACGCCACTTTGCAATTGGCTAGGTTAGCGGCTAAGAATTCTGGGTTTGCTATTGTGGCGCGCAGAGCGCTTTGGTTGAAATCTTGGTCGGCTGATGCGTCTTCCAAGAACAAGCTACTAAACATTCCTTTCAAGGGGAAAACACTGTTTGGCCCTGACTTGAAAGAGATTATCTCTGATATCACTGGGGGTAAGGGCCACGCCCTTCCTCAGGATCGGCCTTTCAAGGCAAAAAATAGACCTAATTTTCGTCCCTTTCGTAAAAACGGACCAGCCCAAAGTGCTACGTCCTCTAAGCAAGAGGGTAATACTTCTCAAGCCAAGCCAGCTTGGAGACCAATGCAAGGCTGGAACAAGGGAAAGCAGGCCAAGAAACCTGCCACTGCTACCAAGACAGCATGAAATGTTGGCCCCCGATCCGGGACCGGATCTGGTGGGGGGCAGACTCTCTCTCTTCGCTCAGGCTTGGGCAAGAGATGTTCTGGATCCTTGGGCGCTAGAAATAGTCTCCCAAGGTTATCTTCTGGAATTCAAGGGACTTCCCCCAAGGGGGAGGTTCCACAGGTCTCAGTTGTCTTCAGACCACATAAAAAGACAGGCGTTCTTACATTGTGTAGAAGACCTGTTAAAAATGGGAGTGATTCATCCTGTTCCATTAAGAGAACAAGGGATGGGGTTCTACTCCAATCTGTTCATAGTTCCCAAAAAAGAGGGAACGTTCAGACCAATCTTAGATCTCAAGATCTTAAACAAGTTTCTCAAGGTTCCATCGTTCAAGATGGAAACCATTCGAACTATTCTTCCTTCCATCCAGGAAGGTCAATTCATGACCACGGTGGATTTAAAGGATGCGTATCTACATATTCCTATCCACAAGGAACATCATCGGTTCCTAAGGTTCGCATTCCTGGACAAACATTACCAGTTCGTGGCGCTTCCTTTCGGATTAGCCACTGCTCCAAGGATTTTCACAAAGGTACTAGGGTCCCTTCTAGCTGTGCTACGACCAAGGGGCGTTGCGGTAGTACCTTACTTGGATGACATTCTGATTCAAGCGTCGTCCCTTCCTCAAGCAAAGGCTCACACGGACATCGTCCTGGCCTTTCTCAGATCTCACGGATGGAAAGTGAACGTGGAAAAGAGTTCTCTATCCCCGTCAACAAGGGTTCCCTTCTTGGGAACAATTATAGACTCCTTAGAAATGAGGATTTTTCTGACAGAGGTCAGAAAAACAAAACTTCTAGACTCTTGTCGGATACTTCATTCCGTTCCTCTTCCTTCCATAGCTCAGTGCATGGAAGTGATCGGGTTGATGGTAGCGGCAATGGACATAGTTCCTTTTGCGCGCATTCATCTAAGACCATTACAACTGTGCATGCTCAGTCAGTGGAATGGGGACTATACAGACTTGTCTCCGAAGATACAAGTAAATCAGAGGACCAGAGACTCACTCCGTTGGTGGCTGTCCCTGGACAACCTGTCACAAGGGATGACATTCCGCAGACCAGAGTGGGTCATTGTCACGACCGACGCCAGTCTGATGGGCTGGGGCGCGGTCTGGGGATCCCTGAAAGCTCAGGGTCTTTGGTCTCGGGAAGAATCTCTTCTACCGATAAATATTCTGGAACTGAGAGCGATATTCAATGCTCTCAAGGCTTGGCCTCAGCTAGCGAGGACCAAGTTCATACGGTTTCAATCAGACAACATGACAACTGTTGCGTACATCAACCATCAGGGGGGAACAAGGAGTTCCCTAGCGATGGAAGAAGTGACCAAAATCATTCTATGGGCGGAGTCTCACTCCTGCCACCTGTCTGCTATCCACATCCCAGGAGTGGAAAATTGGGAAGCGGATTTTCTGAGTCGTCAGACATTGCATCCGGGGGAGTGGGAACTCCATCCGGAAATCTTTGCCCAAGTCACTCACCTGTGGGGCATTCCAGACATGGATCTGATGGCCTCTCGTCAGAACTTCAAAGTTCCTTGCTACGGGGCCAGATCCAGGGATCCCAAGGCGGCTCTAGTGGATGCACTAGTAGCACCTTGGACCTTCAAACTAGCTTATGTGTTCCCGCCATTTCCTCTCATCCCCAGGCTGGTAGCCAGGATCAATCAGGAGAGGGCGTCGGTGATCTTGATAGCTCCTGCGTGGCCACGCAGGACTTGGTATGCAGATCTGGTGAATATGTCATCGGCTCCACCTTGGAAGCTACCTTTGAGACGAGACCTTCTTGTTCAGGGTCCGTTCGAACATCCGAATCTGGTTTCACTCCAGCTGACTGCTTGGAGATTGAACGCTTGATTTTATCGAAGCGAGGATTCTCAGATTCTGTTATCGATACTCTTGTTCAGGCCAGAAAGCCTGTAACTAGAAAGATTTACCACAAAATTTGGAAAAAATATATCTGTTGGTGTGAATCTAAAGGATTCCCTTGGGACAAGGTTAAGATTCCTAGGATTCTATCCTTCCTTCAAGAAGGATTGGAAAAAGGATTATCTGCAAGTTCCCTGAAGGGACAGATTTCTGCCTTGTCGGTGTTACTTCACAAAAAGCTGGCAGCTGTGCCAGATGTTCAAGCCTTTGTTCAGGCTCTGGTTAGAATCAAGCCTGTTTACAAACCTTTGACTCCTCCTTGGAGTCTCAATTTAGTTCTTTCAGTTCTTCAGGGGGTTCCGTTTGAACCCTTACATTCCGTTGATATTAAGTTATTATCTTGGAAAGTTTTGTTTTTAGTTGCAATTTCTTCTGCTAGAAGAGTTTCAGAATTATCTGCTCTGCAGTGTTCTCCTCCTTATCTGGTGTTCCATGCAGATAAGGTGGTTTTACGTACTAAACCTGGTTTTCTTCCAAAAGTTGTTTCTAACAAAAACATTAACCAGGAGATTATCGTACCTTCTCTGTGTCCGAAACCAGTTTCAAAGAAGGAACGTTTGTTGCACAATTTGGATGTTGTTCGCGCTCTAAAATTCTATTTAGATGCTACAAAGGATTTTAGACAAACATCTTCCTTGTTTGTTGTTTATTCAGGTAAAAGGAGAGGTCAAAAAGCAACTTCTACCTCTCTCTCTTTTTGGATTAAAAGCATCATCAGATTGGCTTACGAGACTGCCGGACGGCAGCCTCCCGAAAGAATCACAGCTCATTCCACTAGGGCTGTGGCTTCCACATGGGCCTTCAAGAACGAGGCTTCTGTTGATCAGATATGTAGGGCAGCGACTTGGTCTTCACTGCACACTTTTACCAAATTTTACAAGTTTGATACTTTTGCTTCTTCTGAGGCTATTTTTGGGAGAAAGGTTTTGCAAGCCGTGGTGCCTTCCATTTAGGTGACCTGATTTGCTCCCTCCCTTCATCCGTGTCCTAAAGCTTTGGTATTGGTTCCCACAAGTAAGGATGACGCCGTGGACCGGACACACCTATGTTGGAGAAAACAGAATTTATGTTTACCTGATAAATTACTTTCTCCAACGGTGTGTCCGGTCCACGGCCCGCCCTGGTTTTTTAATCAGGTCTGATAATTTATTTTCTTTAACTACAGTCACCACGGTACCATATGGTTTCTCCTATGCAAATATTCCTCCTTAACGTCGGTCGAATGACTGGGGTAGGCGGAGCCTAGGAGGGATCATGTGACCAGCTTTGCTCGGCTCTTTGCCATTTCCTGTTGGGGAAGAGAATATCCCACAAGTAAGGATGACGCCGTGGACCGGACACACCGTTGGAGAAAGTAATTTATCAGGTAAACATAAATTCTGTTTTTTGAATTTTATAGTAATTAAGGAATATTTATTAATTTGCAAAGGCTTAAGGATATACAATTATAAAATGGAGCTTATAGTCATTATTTATATTTAATATATTTAGTTCACTTAGATTAGTTGTTATATATATATTTTTTATTTATTCATATCATGTGTCACATTCACTTTTCAAAAATACTTTTATGCAATCTATAGTCAATAAGGAATATTCTTGAATTTGGAAAGGCTTATGGATATTTATATACTGGTATTCATAACTAACGGACTATACCTTTAAGCAAAAGAAAGGAGGTCAATCAATTAACAGACAATCCTGAATAAATAGAGGAGTATGGGAAAGGATTAATCATCTTGAAAAAGGCTGTCCAAAGCTGAAACGCGTAGATGTAGTGAAGATGAAAAGCTGTGTTTAAATTAGAAATTCAGAGCGCTCTTATACAATTTTTCAACAAAGGATTACTCTCATCTATGGTAAAGTCAAGTTACAAGTATACAATTTCTAACATATTGTTATAAAGGACTTTGTACTTTCAACTGAATTGAATCACCTTTCCCGGTAATCCGCTAAAACCATTGGCTCAATCAGGTCTTGTGATCTCACTACCTGAAACGGAACAAGCTACCTTGAGGGGAGAGCGGCTGAATCTTGGAGGATATCGTATCTAAAAACGCCAAGCCAGACTGCGGACGAAAACCAGTATAAGGTAAAGAGTCTTGAGAGCCAGAGACCCCTGGTAAGCTACAATTTTCTATTTTAGCGGAGAAATCCTGCAGGTTTCGGATTCTTGGAACAATTACGGATCTTAAGTACAAATATCGTTTTTTTCAGAGTAAACTTTTTATAACAGCTGACTGTATTCCTATTTTCCATATCTCCTTATCTTCTACAGACAAAGGATTGTTACATATGGGACAATTGTTGCTGGACATTATACACTTATTTTAGAGGCTACAAAAGTATCAGCCGTATTTCTCAGCAAACGCTAACGGCTGCAAAAAACTATAGCACTTTATTAATGGCTACATAAGTAACAGCCACTTTGCATTGACAAAAAGCAAAAGCACTTTGTATTGAAAACAATATTAACAGCTTAAAAAGTAACAGCCACTTTACATTGAACCCAGTATTCAAGAAGGCAAATCTTTGTTTTAAATAATGTTATTAGGTTTATCTTAGTATATACAGATATTTTTAGTGGATTATTTGTTTTACCACCGGTGGTATTAGGCATTTGTATTGTTTTTTAATAAATATTATTATCAATTTTATACTATCAACAGACACACAGTCTTGCTTATTTTAATATTTTGATCTCTATAGCTGCTCCTCAAATTTGTTGCTTTTTATATTTCATTAAGGGAAGTGATTGGGGTAACACTTTTATTGAGGTAGCTTAAGCTATAACTTTTAGGGTTTTTGCACTTTTTTGAGTTTAAGATCCCACTGTTGCTGCTGACCCTGCCATCGGCCTTCTATGCTGTCACTGATCGAGTGGACTTTTGTCACGTAGAGTGTTTAAATACCTCTCTTGCCCTGTCATGCACCGACTTCTTTTGTCAGTATGTGGGGCCTACAGAATCCCTGCGCAGTAGTCCTGAAGTTAAAAATAGTATAATTGCCTGTAACCGCTTAACTGCGGTAATGAAAAAATCCTTATCGTCCGGTGTTCTTTGGTCTTGCTAAAGCTGAAATTCTTTTCGCTGACGTTTCAGATGGCGGATCCGTTATCCATGATAATTGGACTTATATGTTCAAATCAGCCAATAGGATTTCAGAAGCTCTCATTCTATTGGCTGATTTGAACAGCCAATAGGATTTCAGAAGCTTTCATCCTATTGGCTGATTTGAATTTGAAGAATCAAATCAGGCAATAGGAATGAAAGGTACGCCATTTTGAAATGGGTACCTTGCATTCAACTTAAGTGTACGGCGGTGATCGTATGAAGAGGACGCTCCGCGTAGGATGCCATCGCCGTCCAGGATAGCTCAGCACCGCCGGGTATGAATATAGAAGACGTCCCCTTGATGGATGAAGGTGTCGCCACCCGAATGAAGACTTCTCACCGATTGGATGAGGATGGACGACCGGACTTCAGGAACCGTGAGTAGATTTTATCTGGTTAGTGTTAGGGTTTTTTTTTTTTTTTTTTAGATTAGGGTTTTTTGATCAGTGTAAAAGAGCTGAATGCCCTTTTAAGGGCATTGTAAAAGAGCTGAATGCCCATACAAATGCCCCTTTAGGGGCAATGGGTAGCTTAGGATTTTTTTAGACTTAGGTTTTTTACTTTGGCAGGTTGGGTGGTTGGGTGGTGGGTTTTACTGTTGGAGGGACTTGGTATTTTTTTCTAGGTAAAAGATCTGTTTAACTTAGGTCAATGCCCTACAAAAGGCGCTTTTAAGGGCTATTGGTAGTTTATTGTAGGCTAGGTGGTGTTTTTTTTTTGTTTTTTAGGGCTGTAAGATTAGGTGTAATTGTTTTTATTTTTGATTATTTTGTTTATTATTTTTTGTAATTTTAGTGTTTATTATTTTTTGTAATCTTAGATTTTTTTAAAAAAAATGTAATTTAGGATTTTTAATTGGTAGTTTTTTAAATTTTTTTAGAATAGTTATGTTAGGTTAATTTATAGTTTAAACTAATTTTTTTTATTTCACAGGTAAGTTTTTATTTATTTAAAGTTAGTTATATTGTAATTTTAATTTAAAGTTAGGTGGGGTGTTAGGTTTAGGGGTTAATAGTTTAATTTAGTGTTTTGCGATGTGGTGGGCCGGTGGTTTAGGGTTTAATAGGTTTAGTTTAGTAGTTACAATGTGGGGGCTGGAGGTTAATAGGTTTAGTTTATTAGTTATGATTTGGGGGGCTGGAGGTTTAGGGGTTATGAGTTTTGTGAACTACTGCTCTCAGATGACGGAATGGATCGTGTCGGTATAGGCTGTAACGCAAGCATTTTAGCTGGACTGCACAACCTGTAATACGGCACTATTTAAAATCCAACGTAACTTTTTTAAGTGTGGAATGGACGTTGGGTTATAGGCTAAAATGCTTGCTGTATAGATAGCTCTACCGCCGTGACTCGTAATATGCAATACTGGCCATTCCATCGCAATGGCCAATTTTTCAGTGGTAATAGCCGTACCGCAACACTTGTAATCTAGCCGTATATTGCAAGTATGGGTTTTAGGATCTTTCTGAGTTTTCCCGCTCCATTGAAGTCTATGGGAGAATATGTTAACGTGGTTGCGATATTCTAAGTTCCACTTTTTGTGTGTGTCGGGTTTTTACTGGAATAATATAAAGGGGTTGATTCCAATGTTTCCTTATTTTTTTTCTTCTGATTATGGAAAAATGTGAAAGGACTTCCATTATCAGAAGAAAAAAAAGAAAAGATTAGAATTGACCCCTTAATATTATTCTATCTTGTAGTTCAACAAATTTAAAATTCTTGTATTTATTTAGTGTTTGTAAGTCTATTGTGCCCACATAGGGGTATATTTATGAAGCAGTGGATGCGAAATATAAGTTTAGAAGCAGTGGTCTTAAGACCACTGCTCCTTAACTCGTTCTGCCACCTCTGAGGTGTTGGACAGCAATCATCTCAATCAGATACGATCGTGATGATTGACACCCCCTGCTAGCGGCCGATTGGCCGCAAATGTGCAGGGGGTGGCATTGAACTAGCATTTCACTAGAAATACTTGTGCAGTGTTAAATGCCGACAGCGTATACTGTCGGCATTGAGCGATGTCGGGCGGACATGATCCGCTACAGCGGATTAGGTCCGTCCAACATTTGTTAAATCGGCCCCAAAGACTCTATTCACAAATAAATTAATTACAGGTGAATTGTAGGTTATGTGACATCTTTTATTGACTATACATTATCAAGGGCCAAACCCAATGAGTACCTTCTGCAATAAAAGCTGAGTTAGCCCTGCACAATGCATAGTTAATGCTGCATACAATTCACCAGCAATTCTCCTATTTTAGGTATATTGTACACAACATTAACTATGCATTGTGCAGGGCTAACTCAGCTCTTCTTGCAGGAGATACTCACTGGGCTTGGCCCTTCATAATGCAAAGTTAATGTGAGAATTGAAATGTTTTAAGTTCATCTGCCATTCACCTCTGAATGAACAGACTCCATAGTCTAAAAGTGAGTTCAAAGGAGCTGATCCATACATGCCCCTTTGTGGTGTTGACACAGCATTATACTTTTGTGTAGTATTTTTGGAACATAGTGGTGACTAAAAGCCAGCACTACTAATCTAGAGGAATTTATGTTTGGACTGTTATGCTACTTCAATATAACTGTTTGGTAAAAAGGAAATTCTAATGTACAATGTTTGTACTAAACATATCAGCCCTTTGGAAGCCCTCAGTAATAACACAAAACAGCAGAACTGACAGGTACTTGTCATAAACTCCTGCAAATATTGCACAGTATGTGTAATCATCTAAATATTGCACTTTGTACCCTCTGCTTTATTCTATTTAATAGTGTTTTGTTCAGATTTTCTTTTTGCATTGTTGGAAAATTTATTTTATTCATATTTATGTATTTGTGTTAGACCTGGTGCAGTGTCAGTCCAATTTGATTGAACTCAGCAAGCTTCTTCAGAACCTAGAGATCTTACAAAGGACCCAGTCTGCGCCCAACTTCATTGACATGCAGGTAAAAACGCCTTATGACACAGAGCAGACATCATTACTGTGTAACAAACTCATCAGCATTGCATTGAATACAAAGAAAGTAGTTCTATGCTTAAAGACATTTATCCTTCACAATAACATCACCTTATATAATGGGATTTGAATAACTTACATTTTTAACATTTTATTTGGCAACATGACACACACATCTGTACTTGTGAAGAGACAAAATAAGGAGACGAATCTCATAAAATATACATTTTAGAGGCAAGCAGAAAGGTCATATTTACAGTCCTGATTCCTACTGAGTCCTGTAAAAGACAAAAAAAAAAAGAAATGGTCAGACAGTAATCACTTACTATGCCCTTATGTGACTTTAAAGGGACACTATACCCAAACATTTTCTTTCATGATTAAGGTAGAGAATATAATTTTAAACAACATCCCAATTTACTTCAATTACCTAATTTGCTTCATTCTTTAGATATACTTTAATGAAGAAATAGCGATGCACACAGTGAACCAATCACAGGAGGCATCTATGTGCAGCTACCAATTAGCAGCTACTAAGCATATCTAGATATGCTTTTCAGCAAAGAATATCAAGAGAATGAAGCAAAATAGATAATAGAAGTCAATTAGAAAGTTGTTTATAATTGTATGCTCTTTCTAAATCATGAAAGAAAAAATTTGGGTTTCATGTCCCTTTAATGTACTAGTGCGTCTTTGAAAAAAATCCTGATGTAATAGTTTAACTATAAAAACGCTGCATTATTGGCTATTTTTGTCTTGGAGGGTCAGTCCTGCTTCTACAGGAGATGCCTGTATAGTAGGTATTAGAGCTTCCCATATTATCTCTTCACAACCCCCTGCTCTCTTGTATTTACTTCATTTTTTCCCTTTTCCTCTGTTTCTTACAGTTCCTGCTTTCTCTTCTTCCCTATTTTTTTCTGCTTTTTCACTTTTCTGCTTTTTTCTTTCTTTGTTTTCTGCATCTCTTTCCTACTCAAAAGGAGTCAAACTAAATCTTGTGGAACCATATTTGAACAGGTGGGGCAAATTGCCTGTGACTGTTGTTTAGGTAGAAATGCCTCCCAGGTGCTTCCACCACTCCATATAGCCTTCTCCTTCCTCCTTGAGTCAGCTTAATTGTTACCTTTTAGTTAGTTTTCCCGGGGCTTTCCTCAGTGGATTTATGGATTTAGGACAATACTCGGCCATTACCTCCTGTTGCTTTTCCTCACAAATATGGCGTAATCCTGCAGGAGCATGCAAGATCGTATTTGTGCTTTTCTATTTTGCTAGTTATTAGTTCTATGTTTCCTTACTGCTGTGCAATGATACAGTACTAATCCAAAATACACCTTGAGAATCAGATTGCATGTTCCTTTTATTTGCAATAATTTCTGGTTATTTTTAAACCATGGCTTTCACTTCCTTATGTTTATGATGCTGTCCCTTTAAATGTTTGGTACATGCAATTTAGAATTAAACTTTCATGATTCAGATCATGCAATTTTAAACAACTTTCCAATGTACTTTTGTCATCTAATTTGCGTTATTCTCTTTGTTGAAAAGCATACCTAGATAGGCTCAGTAGTAGCAATGCATTACTGGGAACTAGCTTTTTATTGGTGGTTGCACATACATTTCTCTTGTCATTGGTTCATCTGATGTGTTCAGCTAGCTTCCAGTAGTGCACCTTTGCTCCATCCACAAAGTATATCAATAGAATGAAGCAACTTTGATAAATATGAAAATTATTTAAAATTGTAAGCTCTATCTAAATCATGAAAAAACTATTTCTTTCTAATGACACGGATCATCTCTAATTACTATTGGGAATATCACTCCTGGCCAGCAGGAGGAGGCAAAGAGCACCACAGCAAAGCTGTTAAATATCACCTCCCTTCCCTCCAACCCCATTTATTCTCTTTGCCTACATTAAAAGCAAGGAGGTGGTAAAGTTTAGGTGTCTGAAAGAAGATTCTTCAATCAAGATTTTTTTATTTTACAGCAGAGTAAGTTTGTTCTGCTCCTTCCTGGGGTTTATCTGTAGCCCATGTCAGTCTCTTCAGTAGTGCAGTGGTGGCTTTTAAGCAATTGGGAACTTGTGGGGTATAATCCTCACAGTGCCTCCCAAATAGTTTTGCTGCCCTAAGATTACGCAGTCTTTTTTCTTTTTTTCACAGGTCTATGTGAGGGAGAATTCCTCTCAAGCCTAGTAAGCTGCCCTACTGCCAGGCAGATTTACATTAAGGTAAGTGCTGAATTTAATTTTCTAAAAAAGGAAGACATTTTTTGGCACTTTAACAGTTAACTCTGTTGGGACGTTAAATAAATTAATCCTATTATAGGTTAATAGGATAATGTGAGGCAGTTTGTGCAGGCACTGGGGACGAGAGGACTCTTTATTTGATATGGCTCAGTTAGTCTTTTTTCTCCTGTGTGTTCTGGTTAGGGGTATAACAACTCTGTAGTATGTTTTACTTGTGGTTTCACTCAGTGGCTTTACTTTCTCATAATGCCAGCCAGGAAGTGTCAGCTGGGTACGCCCACGATGAGCGGAGCTTTTCTGAAGTGGCAAAGGAGTTTTTACGTTCTTTTTCTTCATTACTTCCTGAGGGCTGGAAGGATGAAGTATTTTCGTTGCAGCTCTGCATTCTCAGAAGTCCGGGAAAACGATCGCTTGGTAGCCAGTGGGAGCAGCTCTGGTTAAGTCCGGATCTTTAACTTCTATTGACTCCGGTAACCAGCAGGACAGGTAGGCACCTCAGCAGGGCTTGCTGAGGTGTAGAGGCTGTCTGGGTTTCTCTAGAGCCGCTGCTCTGCTACTAGAAAATAAAAAGTTACTTTGAACATTTAAAGGAACAGTAACATTTTGTTTTGTTTTTTGACATAAATTTCAAGTTTAAATAAAGCATTTTTTTTATTATTCATTTATTGAGTAAAGATGGACCAAGAGGCCCTGCAAAATGTTACTTGTACTTTGTGCTTTGATGCTAATGTTGAACCACCAATCCCTTTTTGTTCTTCATGTATTGTGAGAACATTGCATTACAGGGATAGACTTTTTGAGTCTGAGCAAACATTGTCTGGGGCGGATGCTGTTCAGAAGTCTCCTGTTCAAGTTATGCCGCAGCTTTCTCCTTAAGTGTCCCAAACCTTATCGTCTACACATGCAGTGTCCTGCATTTCCTCTCACACTCCAGTTGGAGTTACCTTGCAAGACATTGCTACCCACATATCCTCAGCGGTAACTGATGCGCTGTCTGCTTTTCCCATGCTGCAGGGAGCAAGAAGAAATGTAAAGAATCAGTGAGTAAGGTTTCTGATAAAGTTGTGGCTATGTTGAATGTTCCCTCCCAGAAGTCTGAGGAGGAATATACTTCGGTAGCATCTGAGGGTGAAATCTCAGATTCAGACAGTGTAATTCCTTCTTCTGATACTGAAGTTGTATCCTTCAGGTTTAAGCTAGAGCACCTCAGGTTGTTACTTAAAGAGGTTTTGGCCACCTTGGACAACTCCGACATGACTGTCGTAGTCAACCCTAAGAAGTCTAGTAAGTTAAACAAATACTTTGATGTTCCTTCCACGGTAGAGGTTTTTCCGGTACTAGACCGGGCTATAGAGATTATTTCTCGGGAATGCGAGAGACCTGGTATCCCTTTTTCTCCATCCCCAATTTTTAAGAAGCTGTTTCCAATTGCTGACACTATCAAGGAATCTTGGCAGACGGTCCCTAAGGTGGAAGGGGCAATTTCCACTTTGGCTAAGAGAACCACTATTCCCATAGAGGATAGCTGTTCCTTTAAGGACCCTATGGATAAGAAGTTCGAAGGGTTACTTAAAAAGATGTATGTACACCAGGGTTTACAATGGCAACCTGCGGTGTGTATTGCTACCATCACCAGTGTGTTGTCTGTTTCTATTCAAAAAAGATGCTCCCCTTGAGGAGATCCAGGATAGGATCAAGGCTATAAAGTTGGCCAATTCCTTTATTACGGATGCTTCCCTATAAGTTATTAAGTTGGGGGCAAAGATTTCTGGTTTTGCAGTACTGGCCCGCAGAGCCTTGTGGTTGAAATCATGGTCTGCAGATGTGTCATCTAAGTCTAAGCTTTTGGCAATTCCCTACAAGGGTAAGACCTTGTTTGGGCCAGGCTTGGCTTAAATTATTTCAGACATTACGGGAGGTAATGGTCATTTCCTCACTCAGGATAAGAGGAATAAGCAGAAGGGACGTCAGAGTAATTTTCGTTCCTTTCAAAACTTCAAGGCAATATCTTCCTCTCTCTCTGCCAAGCAGGAGCAGTCCAAGCCTTCCTGGAGACCCAACCAGTCTTGGAACAAGGGGAAGAAATCTAAAAAGCCTGTTAGTGCTCTAAGTCAGCATGAGGGTCTGCCCCCAATCCGGGACCAGGTCTTGTGGGGGGCAGACTTTCTTTCTTCGCTCAGGCCTGGGTTCGGGATGTTCCGGATCCCTAGGCTGTGGACATCGTGTCCCAGGGATACAAACTAGAGTTCAAGACCTTTCTCCCCAGGGGCAGGTTTCTGCTCTCAAGATTATCTGTAGACCAGATAAAAAGAGAGGCGTTCTTACACTGTGTCCGGGACCCTTCCGACCTAGGAGTGATAGTTCCTGTTCCGCAGACCTTCCTGGGTGATTGTGACCACCGATGCCAGCCTGCTGGGATGGGGAGCAGTCTGGGGCTCGCTAAAGGCTCAGGCGACATGGACTCGGGGGGAGTCAGTTCTCCCCATAAACATCCTAGAGCTGAGGGCAATCTTCAATGCTCTTCTAGCCTGGCCTCAGTTAGCTTCAGCCCGGTTTATTAGGTTCCAGTCGGACAACATAACTTCAGTGGCTTACATCAACCATCAGGTAGGAACTCGGAGTTCCTTGGCCATGACAGAGGTAGCCAAAATTATTCAGTGGGCGGAGACCAACAACTACTGTCTATCTGTGAGCCACATTCCGGGAGTGGACAATTGGGAAGCGGTTTTTCTTAGCAGACAGACCTTTCACCCAGGGGAGTGGGAACTCCATCCGGAGGTGTTTTCCAACTTGATTCTCAAATGGGGACAGCCGGAGCTGGATCTCATGGCATCTTGACAGAATGCCAAGCTCCCGAGGTACGGGTCGAGGTCAAGGGATCCTCAGGCTGTACTGATAGATGCTCTGGCAGTTCCTTGGAACTTCAGTCTAGCATACCTATTTCCTCCGTTCACTCTCCTTCCATGGGTCATTGCTCGAATTAAACAGGAGAGGGCGTTGGTGATCCTCATTGCACCGACCTGGCCTTGCAGGATCTGTTATGCAGACCTAGTGGATATGTCATCTCTTCCACCTTGGAGACTTCCACTGAGGAAGGACCTTCTACTTCAAGGGCCCTTCCTTCATCCAAATCTCGTTTCTCTGAAGCTGACTGCTTGGAGATTAAACGCTTAATTCTATCTAAGCATTGTTTTTCTGAGTCGGTCATTGATACCATGATTCAGGCTTGTAAGCCTGTTACCAGAAAGATTTACTATAAGATATGACATAATTATCTGTATTTGTGTGAATCCAGAGGCTACTCTTGGAGTAGAGTTCGGATTCCTAGATTTTTGTCTTTTTCTCCAGGAGGGTCTGGAGAAGGGATTATCTGCTAGTACCTTGAAGGGTGAAATTTCTGCCTTATCTATATTGTTGCATAAACGTCTGGCGAACGTGCCAGATGTGCAATCCTTCTGTCAGGCCTTGGTCAGAATCAGGCCTGTGTTTAAACCTGTTACTCCTCCCTGGAGTCTTAACCTTGTTCTTAAAATTCTTAATCAGGCTCCGTTTGAGTATATGCATTCCTTAGATATTAAGATGTTATCTTGGAAAGTTTTGTTTCTTGTTGCAATTTCTTCTGCTTGTAGAGTCTTAAGTCTTAGAGCTCTCGGCGTTGCAGTGGGAATCCCCTTACCTTATTTTTCATTTGGATAAGGTAGTTCTGCGTACTAAATTAGGTTTCCTCCCTAAAGTGGTTTCGGATAGGAACATTAATCAATAAATCGTTCCTTCTTTGTGTCCTAACCCTTCTGCTCATAAAGAGTGTCTGCTGCACAACCTAGATGTGGTGCGTGCGTTGAAGTACTGTTTACAAAGTCTTCGGCTTTGTTTGTTGTTTTCTGGGAAACGCAAGGGTTAGAAAGTTACAGCTACTTCTCTTTCTTTGTGGCTGAAGAGTATAATTTGTTTGGCCTATGAAACTGCTGGACAGCAGCCTTCTGAGAGAGTTACGGCTCATTCCACGAGGGCTGTTTCCTCTTCCTGGGCATTCAAAAATGAAGCTTCTATGGAACAGATTTGCAAGGCTGCAACTTGGTCCTCTCTACACACTTTTTTCAAAATTCTATAAATGTGATACTTTTGCTTCATCTGAGGCTTCTTTTGGGAGAAAGGTTCTTCAAGCAGTGGTGCCTTCTGTTTAGGTTCCCTGTCTTGTCCCTCTCTTATCATCTGTGTCCTCTAGCTTGGGTATTGATTCCCAATAGTAATTAGAGATGATCTGTGGACTCACTGTGTCATTAGAAAGAAAACAAAATTTATGCTTACCTGATAAATTTATTTATTTCTTGACACAGTGAGTCAACGTCCCGCCCTGGTTTCTTTAGACAGATTTTTGCGTTGTAAACCTCAGGCACCTCTGGACCTTGTGTTACTTCCTTTCTCTCTTTTTCCTTCGGTCGAATGACTGGGTTTGGAGGGAAGGGAGGTGATATTTAACAGCTTTACTGTGGTGCTCTTTGCCTCCTCCTGCTGGCCAGGAGTGATATTCCCAATAGTAATTAGAGATGTTCTGTGAACTCACCGTGTCAAGAAAGAAATACATTTTTCAGGTAAGCATAAATTTTGTTTTTTGGCTTCTCATCCCTTGTTTTTCTTCTTTCTCTCTCTCTCTCTCTCTCTCTCTCTCTCTCTCTCTCTCTCTCTCTCTCTCTCTCTCTCTCTCTCTCTCTCCCTCCCTCCCTCCCTCCCTCCCTCCCTCTCTCTCTTTCTTTTTTTCTTTCTTTCTTTTTTAATACAGGATAGTGTCTGCACAGTATGTTTTAGCAGTTTTACTCGGTAAATCTTCTGTTTGTATTTTAGCTACTAGGGCCAATAGGAAAGAAGTTTGAGATGCAGGGTTTATAGCATTATTTACATGTTTTAATCGGCTCCATTTGTTGATATTACTAAGCATTCTGTACCTTTTATAAGTTACAACACAGTGTTTGCTGATGACTGCAGCAAACTCCTTTCTCCTATTCAATACTGTCTTTTGTGTTTCTTACATTTCCTTCCAAAGTTGCCATTTTGTTGAGAGAGAAATGTGTGAATAGGTCTCAATATACATGTGGCCCTGGTATGCTTGCTACTCCTTTAGATGACTCCTATAGATGATACGATTAAGATGTCTACTAGCAGGATGTGTGGTCTTTAAGGCAATATTTGATACAGACAGGCCAAACAAACTTTATGATCCCTTTACTTCTATTGTAAAAATGTTGCATATTAATCTTCTGTTGATTACTTTTCCAGTATACCTGGAGGCCCCAAGTTCCTTCAGGGATGTCTTGGGGATAATCCTGAGTTTACATTACTTCTAAACTCTGCCTACTGTATATGTAATCAAAGTGATGATTGATCCTCTGTTTATTTGCCTAGGAGTCCTCTCAGACGCAATATGGTTTTCCTTGTTATGTTGTTGCTTGAAGGAAGAGTGCATATAGACTGTCCTATACTTCCTCAAATTATTTTCCTTCTAGGTTTAGGAGAAAGAAATATAAAGCCCTTGTGTCTTTGTTATAAAAAAAAATCAAGAAAAGGAACTTGTTGCAGTTATTTACATTTTAGAAATGACTGTATTTTTATTTTATGTTGTAAGGGATACTGAACCCAATTTTTTTTATTTCATGATTCAGATAGAGCGTGTAATTTAAAGCAAATTTCTAATTTAATCCTATAATCAATTTTTCTTCGTTCTCTTGTTATCTTTATTTGAAATGCAGGAATGTAAGCTAAAGAGCCAGTCTGTTTTTGGTTCAGCACCCTACATATAGGGCTTGCTGATTGGTGGCTATATTTAGACACTAATCAGCAAGCACTACCCAGGTGGTGCTGAACCAAAGATGGGCCGGCTCGTAAGCTTACATTCCTGCTTTTTCAAATAAAGATACCAAGAGAACGTAGAAAAAATTATAATAGGATTAAATTAAAATAGTTGCTTAAAATTAGAAAGTTGCTTAAAATTGCACGCTCTATCTGAATCATGAAAGAAAAAATTTGGGTTTAGTATCGCTTTAAAGGGACACTGAACCCAATTTTTTTTATTTCATGATTCAGATAGAGCATGCAATTTTAAGCAACTTTCTAATTTACTCCTATTATCAATTTTTCTTCATTCTCTTGCTATGTTCATTTGGAAAGCAAGAATGTAAGTTTAGAAGCCGGCCCATTTTTGGTTCACAACCTGGGTTGTCCTTGCTGATTGGACAGCACCAATAAACAAGTGCTGTCCATGGCCTGAACCAAACATTTGCTGGCTCCTTAACTTAGATGCCTTCTTTTTTAAATAAAGATTGCAAGAGAACAAAGAAAAATTGATAATAAGAGTAAATTAGAAAGTTGCTTAAAATTGCATGCTCTATCTGAATCATTAAAGAAAAAAATTGGGTTTAGTGTCCCTTTAATGCTGTGCCTAGGATTTGGGAGTCCCACAAAGCAAGCTCAATGATACCAGGTGTCCAAAATTGTTTCCCCAGTCTCTCATTTTGAAACTTTTTTTTTAGGAAATAATGCTTTTAAATCTTTCAGATTCTTGTGTAATCAAAATAGTTTCCCAGGGATACAGAAGAAACATCTTTTATCTGCCTCCACCAACTTCTTATTCCTTAGAACCTAGTGAAAGGGATGGTTTATGGGCTTTCTAATAATCTCGTGCAGCTCCGGTGTTGTATCCCCTGGTCACATTCAGAATCAGGGACAAGATTTTTACTGTAACTGCTATAATTGCAAATGGGGAATGTTTTAGCCAGTTTTAAAGTTGCTTATGCCAACATAAATATCTAGTGTGTTGTTCAGGCCGAGAGCCTGCACAGTGTATCTAGAAGGTTGTTCTAAAGGATATTTCTTTTATGCAGGTGATGAGAGTCCACGATCCATTACTCCTGGGAATTATTCTTCTCTACCACTAGGAGGAGGCAAAGATTCCCAAACTCCAAGAGCTCTATAAGACCCCTCATATATAACTCAGTTGCTTGGTCTTCTTTGCATATTTTTACAAAATTCTCCAATTTTTATGTTTTTGCTTCTTCTGAGGCAGCCTTTGGTAGGAAGGTTCTTTAGACAGTTGTCTGTTTGATTTTTTTTAATGTTTGATCTATTCTGTAAGTGCATTAAAAAAATATTAGGGTTGTGGATTTAATTTCTTTGTGAAAAAAGATGTTTTTATATTACTCCCTTTATGTTATTACTCGTGGACTCCATAGCTTGGGTATTAGTTCCCAGGAGTAATGGATCATGGACTCTCACTACCTGTATGAAAGAAAACATGATTTATGCTTACCTGATAAATTCATTTATTTTGTGGTGGTGAGAGTCCACGAGACCCCACCCTATGTTTTCTAAGGTTCATTTCTTTTTTTGGCACATTGTTTTTCCCTGCTCCTTTTATGGCTCGTTCCTTTTTCTTACCTCACCATGCTTGGCTATACATTAGACTGAGGTATGTGTGAAGAGGGAGGGGTTTTATAGAGCTGTTGGAGTTTGGGAATCTTTGTCTTCTCTTAGATTGATCTGATCTCTTAAATTAATTGATCAGGTAAGCATAAATTATGTTTTTTCTTCATATCCCCATCCATCCAGATCATTTCACATTCCTTGCTTTGCAGTAAAAAAAATAATTTCCAGTTTGTGACACATCTTTTCTGGTTAGCCGCTGATCCAAATGTTCTTCATCAATATTCTATCAGTTCACATGTCAAAGGTCAGGTCACATGGTAGTTTTTAAATTCCTGTCAAAACCTCATGAGCAGAGCTGCGGCATTGTCATACAAGGTAATTCAGAAAAATAAAAGAGGGTCTTAGTGGTGCTTCATAGCCAAAACAGACTGACGTCACATTGAAATATTAAAAAGCAATGCCAATAAAGCCAGGTGAGACTCCAACAGACAAACTAGAAATGGAACCAGTAATAATCGTCATTCCTCACTTGCTGATTTAGAGCCTTGCATGCAGGCAAAAAGGATAAGCCCATCACCAACCACAACTGCTCGCTCTGCTCACAGCACTGCTGAGGGACATACAAGCCCATTACCCAGCCTAGTGCCAATTTAAACAGGCATCTGCGTGTTGTGGAATCAATATATACTGCATTGTATGGCAATTAGGTGTGTGCCGAGAACTGCTGTTAAAATGCTTTTACATCACTAATTGTTTAACTGCATTTATATCTACCCATGTTGCAATCATGTGTAATTGTACGTATTAATTTCTACCTATGGAGTACATTTCTCTCTGTATATGATTTAAATGCATTTCTACCTATAGAGTATAATTTATTAGATGCTGTTACTGTAGCTTTTACAGATTCATGGTTACCACTATAGGTGCTGTTTAGCTTAATTTGAAGCTGGTCTAATGTCTAGGTTGTATATAAGTTTGAAATTGTTGTATTACAATGTATATATATATAAGTATATCTACTTATTTGAAGCTGTTAATAGATAGTATAGGGTTAATTTCCATGCTAGTATGTTTGTAACCTATCAGGAACTGTTTGTATGTGTTTAAATAGCTCCTGCAGGTGATCTGTCTATGATTATGGTCTGTAAGACCGAAACCGGTCAGACTTTTTATGGCCATGGGATTACTGCGCATGTTTCCTGTGATTCTTTTAAATTATAATGAATACATTTGGTTACTTTTTATCTTGAGGATGCTTTTGGAACTTTTCTTTTTGTTTAAAGTGAAAGTCAGTCCTAGCGTTTTACAAACAAAAAAAACAAATAAAGGGGACTTTCATTCATTAAGATACTTCATGTAGAAAGCTCCTTTATTTGTTTCAATTGATCTGTTTTTAGCTGCTACAGCAACCCACGGCTAAAAAATTTTTTTGCTAAGAGGTGACGTTTTTACTTCTTAGCCAATAGCCGTGCGGTAAACCAGCTCCCATGGATTTACCGCACAGCTATTGGCTAAGAGGTGGAAATGTCACCTCTTAGCAAAAAACTTTTTTAGCCGTGTGCTGCTGTAGCAGCTAAAAACAGTGATCGATTGAAAAAAATAAAGGAGCTTTCTACATGAAGTAACTTATACTTCATAACTGAAAGTCCCCTTTATTTGTTTCAATAGTCAATCCTAGCGTTTGTAAAACGCTAGGATTGACTTTCACTTTATACAAAAAGAAAAGTTTCAAAAGCATCCTCAAGATAAAAAGTTGATCGACTGAAACAAATAAAGGAGCTTTCTACATTTAGTATCTTATACTTCATGAATGAAAGTCCCCTTTATTTGTTTCAAAAGTCAATCCTAGCATTTGTAAAACACTAGAATTGACTTTCACTTTAAGGTTATTCAGAAGCTTCAGTATTTTGGACAGGCAGATCAATCTTTTTTTTTTTTTAGACTCCAATGACCAGGCAAACACATACATATATTTAATATAAAGGGCAAAATGAAAAATGGTGCCAAAAGATCCTGCAGCACAACAGAAGGGTGTTTTTCTGGTGCTTACCTGGACCAAAAGAGCTATGTTTTTATATATAGATCTTCAGGTAGTACAGATTTATTGGCCTGTATTTTATGATTCCAGATCAAGGTCCATTCCATTATAAGATCTAAAAGTTCTTGCAATGATTTCATGTTTAATTCTTAATTCTCAAAGGTTAAACTTTTGATCATGTTTCTACTTTTCTGAAGGTCCATAAATAGCTAAACATCATTACAGTCGTATATGTGCAAGGGGTTTGAGGACATTGCCTTTCCTTTAAATTTCAAATCTATTACAGGTTTTGTATTTTCTACAGAATGGCTTGGATATGGATTTATCAGTTAGTTTTCTTTTTTTTCTTACAAGATTGTCTTCTATCTGTTTTTCTGCCATGTGTTGAAGCCCTGGATGTAAATTGTTTTGTATTATATACTCCAACCCTCCCTGTAATGTAAACTTTGTTCTGCAGGTTCTTCATCATTTTTCTTTTGAACTTTTGCACAGTCTTTAAAATGATTAACTTTTGACAATGTTGGTGGTGTTTTGGTTTGTGGAGAGACATATGTTTGAAATGTGGGCTCTTCTTTAAGTTCTGTCTTATCTGAATTTTTATCAGGATTAGGCTTCCTTATTGTAGCTCCTGTGGCCTGTCATAAAGCTTCCATGGAACAGTTATGCACAGCAACAACATGGGTCCCACTCATGAGTAATGGTGGAGACAGAAATCTAGCATTATTGAAAAAGGAGGCGAGGTGGATACAGGATCTGGATACCTAGAGCCTGCACAGTGTATCTAGAAGGTTGTTCTAAAGGATATTTCTTTCATGCAGGTGATGAGAGTCCACAATCCATTACTCCTGGGAATTATTCTTCTCTGCCACTAGGAGGAGGCAAAGATTCCCAACTCCAAGAGCTCTATAAGACCCCTCATATATAACTCAGTTGCTTGGTCTTCTTTGACTATTTTTACAAAATGCTACAATTTTTATGTTTTTGCTTCTTCTGAGGCAGCCTTTGGTAGGAAGGTTCTTCAGGCAGTTGTCTGTTTGATTTTTTTTTTTAATGTTTGATCTATTTTGTAAGTGCATTAAAAAAATATTAGGGTTGTGGATTTAATTTCTTTGTGAAAAAAGATGTTTTTTTATCACTCCCTTTATGTTATTACTCGTGGACTCCATAGCTTGGGTATTAGTTCCCAGGAGTAATGGATCATGGACTCTCACTACCTGTATGAAAGAAAACATGATTTATGCTTACCTGATAAATTCATTTATTTTGTGGTGGTGAGAGTCCACGAGACCCCACCCTATGTTTTCTAAGGTTCATTTCTTTTTTTGGCACATTGTTTTTCCCTGCTCCTTTTATGGCTCGTTCCTTTTTCTTACCTCACCATGCTTGGCTATACATTAGACTGAGGTATGTGTGAAGAGGGAGGGGTTTTATAGAGCTGTTGGAGTTTGGGAATCTTTGTCTTCTCTTAGATTAATTGATCTGATCTCTTAAATTAATTGATCAGGTAAGCATAAATTATGTTTTTTCTTCATATCCCCATCCATCCAGATCATTTCACATTCCTTGCTTTGCAGTAAAAAAAATAATTTCCAGTTTGTGACACATCTTTTCTGGTTAGCCGCTGATCCAAATGTTCTTTATCAATATTCTATCAGTTCACATGTCAAAGGTCAGGTCACATGGTAGTTTTTAAATTCCTGTCAAAACCTCATGAGCAGAGCTGCGGCATTGTCATACAAGGTAATTCGGAAAAATAAAAGAGGGTCTTAGTGGTGCTTCATAGCCAAAACAGACTGACGTCAAATTGAAATATTAAAAAGCAATGCCTATAAAGCCGGGTGAGACTCCAACAGACAAACTAGAAATGGAACCAGTAATAATCATCATTCCTCACTTGCTGATTTAGAGCCTTGCATGCAGGCAAAAAGGATAAGCCCATCACCAACCACAACTGCTCGCTCTGCTCACAGCACTGCTGAGGGACATACAAGCCCATTACCCAGCCTAGTGCCAATTTAAACAGGCATCTGCGTGTTGTGGAATCAATATATACTGCATTGTATGGCAATTAGGTGTGTGCAGAGAACGGCTGTTAAAATGCTTTTACATCACTAATTGTTTAACTGCATTTATATCTACCCATGTTGCAATCATGTGTAATTGTACGTATTCATTTCTACCTATGGAGTACATTTCTCTCTGTATATGATTTAAATGCATTTCTACCTATAGAGTATAATTTATTAGATGCTGTTACTGTAGCTTTTACAGATTCATGGTTACCACTATAGGTGCTGTTTAGCTTAATTTGAAGCTGGTCTAATGTCTAGGTTGTATATAAGTTTGAAATTGTTGTATTACAATGTATATATATATATAAGTATATCTACTTATTTGAAGCTGTTAATAGATAGTATAGGGTTAATGTCCATGCTAGTATGTTTGTAACCTATCAGGAACTGTTTGTATGTGTTTAAATAGCTCCTGCAGGTGATCTGTCTATGATTATTCATTTTTTTCTTACAAGATTGTCTTCTATCTGTTTTTCTGCCATGTGTTGAAGCCCTGGATGTAAATTGTTTTGTATTATATACTCCAACCCTCCCTGTAATGTAAACTTTGTTCTGCAGGTTCTTCATCATTTCTCTTTTGAACTTTTGCACAGTCTTTAAAATGATTAACTTTTGACAATGTTGGTGGTGTTTTGGTTTGTGGAGAGACATATGTTTGAAATGTGGGCTCTTCTTTAAGTTCTGTCTTATCTGAATTTTTATCAGGATAAGGCTTCCTTATTGTAGCTCCTGTGGCCTGTCATAAAGCTTCCATGGAACAGTTATGCACAGCAACCACATGGGTCCCACTCATGAGTAATGGTGGAGACAGAAATCTAGCATTATTGAAAAAGGAGGCGAGGTGGATACAGGATCTGGATACGCTGATCCTAAGAGGACTGAATACATATCAAGACTATACTCTGTTTTATTAAAGGGGAAATGTGCTGTCATGACATTTAAGTATGAGTCTTGGGGTCATTTCCGTCCGACATATGCTGTCGGCATATGCTGTTGGCATTGATCATTGCACAAGCATTTCTAGTGAAATGCTTGTGCAATGCCGCCTCCTTCAGATTCGCAGCTAATTGGCCGCTAGCAGGGGGTGTTAATCATCCCGATCGTATCCGATTACAAGTGGAGCGCTAATTACATGCGCCCACACCCGAAGGCAAATTTGCTAATTTACGGGAGCACATTAAATAACCAGCCATTACAAGTGGCTGGTTAATGCTACTGCAAGCTTCCGGTAGCACTTTGGGCTCGGAAAATGAACCTCTGGTTAATTAAAAGAATGTCCCCCAATTGCCCTCACAATAAAGAGTATAGATCTTTTTTTAATATTAAAATTTATGAGCATTTCTTTTTAAAAAAAATGCACAAAGCAGTTTTAAGGGGTTAAAGTGAGCGGATGTGGTGTGTTAGAAAATAAACGGCACTAAAAAGTGCCTTTACATTGCGGTCTATGGGGACTCTGTTCAGGGCCGGACTGAGATCAAAAATAGGCCCGGGCATTTTAAGCCAGAGCAGCCCACCCCAGTATATATTGTATATGTGTATATATATATATATATATATATATATATATATACACACACACACAGGGTTTAAAAAATATACAGGTACAGGTACTACTACTACCATAAAAATTGTTACTTGCCCACTTATTCAACTCAAAATCTTTCCAGCAGCATACATAAACTTGTAATGAACTATTATATAATTTTAGAATGCATTTGTATTTAGAATAAAACAGTTTGTTTATACCTATAAACTAAAAAATAATATACCTAGTTCAGATGACAGAAAGCAGTGGCTTGACCACAAACTCAAATGACAAAAGGCAGAGGCAGGACACCAATGACACTGAACACATAGTTTAGATGACAGTGAGCAGAGGATAGATAAATGGTTCAGACTTACATGGGTAAATCGCACATATACACAAGCAATGTTCACACATAGGCAAGATGCACATATAGGTACACACAGAAATAGAATACACAAACCCATATACAAAAAACAGTGATGCACTCATACACAGGCAGGGCTACACATGCACACACATTGACAGAGATAGACACACACACAAGGACAGACACAAGCAGGGCTACACATGCACACACATAGACAGAGATAGACACACACACGCAAGGACACACTCAAGCAGGGCTACACATGCACACACATAGACAGAGATAGACACACATGCAAGGACAGACAGACACAAGCAGGGCTACACATGCACACACATAGACAGAGATAGACACACACACACGCAAGGACAGACAATCACAAGCAGGGCTACGCATGCACACGCATAGACAGAGATAGACAGACACACACGCAAGGACAGACACACACAAGCAGGGCTACACATGCACACACATAGACAGAGATAGACACACACATACGCAAGGACAGACACACACAAGCAGGGCTACACATGCACACACATAGACAGAGATAGACACACACATACGCAAGGACAGACACACACAAACAGGGCTACACATGCACACACATAGACAGAGATAGACACACACACGCAAGGACAGACAGACACAAGCATGGCTACACATGCACACACATAGACAGAGATAGACACACACACACACAAGGACAGACACACAGAAGCAGGGCTACACATGCACACATATAGACAGAGATAGACACACACACGCAAGGACAGACAGACACAAGCAGGGCTAAACATGCACACACATAGCCAGATCCTATCACAGGGAGTAATTCCAGACGGCTCCACTTCACTTCTACATTTCTTCTATAATACTATATAAATATAATTCACTATATTATGGATTTATATTTTATTAGTGATATAGCAGGTAGGAAAACAAATTGAAATAGTTGCAAATAAACTATCTGGCTGTCATAGGAATCTAAAACCAAGCATTCCCTGGACTTGTTTTTTTTTTTCCACCAGAGGTCAGACTCAGAGTAAAAATACTCTGCACTTATCACATACCTGACCGAAATGACTGACATACAACCAGTTGATGTGCTTGCTAGTCTTGACGTCACAAGCTTGTACACTATTATACCGCATGAATTGGGGATGGAGATAATCACCAACTGTCTTGAGAGATGCCCATATGTGGGTCCACCCACCAGCTTTATTGTTGAACTTCTATCCTTGTTTCTCAAACTTAACTATTTTAAATTCGAGAGAAGATTTTATCTTCAGCTCATGGGAACAGCCATGGGCTCGAATATGGCACCTGCATTTGCAAATCTTTTCATGGAGCATGTTGAAGAAAACATATTCAAAGTGTATGACAACCAACAAGTACATTTTTAAAAGCGCTACATTGATGATATCGTTGTAGTCTGGCGAGGAACGATTGAGTCCTTTGGCGAGTGGGTCATATCCCTGAATGAAATAGGGGGACAGGTCCAACTCAAAGAAGTTTCCAGTTACAATGAAGTGGATTTCCTTGATCTAAGAATCTATAAGGTTCACAACAGACTTGGAACTACTCTATTCAAGAAGACTACCGACAGGAATACACTGTTGCACGCTTCCAGGTACCATCCCAGATCACTCATAAAAGCGATCCCCAAGGCACAAATGCTGAGAGTCTTCCGCAATAATACATCGGACGAGAACAGGAGATACAACTAAAAGAAATGGAATCAAGATTCTACAACAGAGGATACAAAGGCAACATTGTAAAGGAAGCAAGGTCCCAGGTGATTACCAAAAGTGACCACCAGAAGAGGATGAATTTCGTCACAGCATACACTCCTAGCACAAGGACACTGGGGGTCACTTTAAAAGAAAAATGGGATATTGTTCAGACAGACCCATCATTACCTTATCAGAGCTATGGACCACCCAGGATTGGGTACAAAAGAGGAAAAACCTCAAAGACATTCTAATGAAAACGGATCCGATTGACAGCTACAACAAGGTCACACCAATTACCAAAAGAGGTTCCTACAAATGTCCTAGCTGTGTTACGTGCAACTCCATGTTGCAATGCAAACAGTTCAGACATCCACACAACAATACAAGCTATAAGATTAAGCACTACCTTAAGTGTACCACAAAATTTGTGGTATATATGCTGAATTGCAGCTGTGGCCTATTTTACATAGGTAAAACCTCAGATGACATCAAGAAAAGGATGGCTAACCATAGGAGTGCCATTCGGACAGCAATTGAGAAAGGGAAGAGTGATCAGCCGGTGGCCAGACATTTCATGGAGAAGGGTCATTCTGTGGCTGACCTAAGATTCAAGCTCATTGACCACGTACCCCCACTTCCTAGGGAGGTGATAGGGACACACGTCTCCTACAGAAAGAGGCTATGTGGATCTTTAAACTGGACACCATACACCCTAGAGGTTTGAATATGGGAATAGACTGGCATTGTTTTTTATGATTTTCTATGATTTGACTGTATTTTACTAATTTTCATTCAGGCACTGTGTATTTCAGCATTTAAAGTTGATGTTTATGTACCGGGTAACATCATACTCTTTTCTTATGCATGTGCTCCACCCGTGTTTACCCTTTATGTGGAAGGTCTAGGGGGAACCCACCCTGCGGTCATCAGTGATATATGACTGTGTATTGACAATGATTGGTTATCTGGCCCGGATACCTTTAACATATAGTTTCCATCTACCTCTCCCTGTGAGTTAACACTTTGTGTCCTTCTTTTACAGACCATAACCTCAGGAGCTGGCTGTGGTTTTATTATGACTGTCTGGCCTGTAGTAGTGTGACAATATTTTGAATTTTTTATTCTTTTCCATAACGTTTTTTGTTATTATGGATCTGTAACTTTGATCTGTATGTTATGCCACTTAAGTTTCTCATACATATGTTGTTAGTGATATATGACTAACCTTTTTTTAAAAAAACCTAGTTTGAGTATCCCAGTTTCTTTGAAGCATTGTGCTTTACCCTGATACTCTGTTACACAATATTGATTTGCAGTGGGACCTGCCCTATTGAGCCAATCAGAATTAATGTCTGGGGCTGAGCGCAATTACCACTGTGGTTCCGATCGACCTGCCCTTGTCCTTTATGGGGGCCTCTTTATGTTTGACTGCCACTTGCTGGGTCACCTAGTAATCTGAGCTATAGACCTGCATATGAGCGTATGGGTCCCTGATTACGACTGGGGGTGAGGTATAGTAAACTTCGTGGTTTACTAGTTCTTGACCGCTCACGTATTGCTCACTCCCCCCGGTACGGCTCCATTCCTTAATCTATTGTCCAAACTTCAAATATATGCTTGGGATATCGATGCCGTGTCAACCTAGCTGCCCTCCAATAGACGCTATACTTTGCCCAATATTTGTACCTTCTCTGTACTTTGGTAATAACATTAACTATACCAATGTAGGGGCTTGTCCCTTAAAGCCAATCGGAATCCTCGCTGTGCACTATTGGGGGCGGACCGCTCCGGGTTGATACGCATGCGCACAACTCAATAAATTATGCTATGCACACTGTAAGCTGTAAGCGCAGAAACGGGCCAATACCAGACACAAACATACGGTATGACACTTCCATGGCACACTCATGCTCCTGTATTACAAACACGGCTTATGGGTCTGGACTGACGTAGCCTAGGGGGTACTTATGGAAATTTAGGACCCCTACATTAGGGGATTAGGTGCCCGGTTATTTATTAGATCTATTGATACTATGTCACTATTATCTGGAATGTTGGATAGTTAATATATACAAAGATGTTGCGGTTGATATATCACAAATGTATAAATTGGATTACATGCTTTTGAGTTACGATAGCGCATCTCAATGTAGATAGATGCTGAATTGTAATTTGTGATGTCTTTCTGTATATTATACAGTACTACTAGATAGTGGTCTGATCCACTGATTTACACTATATGTACTAGGGGTTTGATGTTTATCTGCTTATTCACCATTTACTAAGTAATCATGAATTGATTCATTATTGGGTTATTTGATGTGATTGTTGCTTTATTCACACTATTTACTTTGTATTGTATGTTTGGTTGCCATGGCAACCGGTTTTTGGCATTTTTTTGCACAAGGGGGAGGGGTCTATGTATGCTTAATTGTTTGATTCACTTGTATGTTGCTGGACTGATGAAGGGGAGCATTCCCCGAAACGTTACCGATTAAACTATTTGTTTAAAACTTAAAGTGAAGGTAAAGTTCTCCGTTTTTTGTACCTTTATTATATTAGTCATATACTATATAGTATGATCGCTAACTTTTTTTTAAATATTGGAATATATCTTATTGTATTATAAACTATTTTTATTTACCGACTCGGCCGTTCTTTACTCCTCCCTCCATTTATTTCCTGGTTATTCACACTCTTACGTACAGAGCGGTCCCACCCGCTCTATACGTAGTTCAAAAGCGTGTTCTCGCTTGCCGGACAATTTGCGCATGCACACACTTCGCCGTATAATCAATTTGCGCATGCGTGACTTTAAAACTCTTTGACCGAAAGCGCAGGCGTCACAGATACTGTTTCAAATTTCTCTCTCAAGACGACGTAGTCAAAATTTACTTTTACATATCGAAATTGCGCATGCGCTAAACTGGAGCGAGCTCGGGAAGGAAGGGAGAGGAAGTAATGCCAACGCATGCGCAGAACGTCAAGGAATGCTGTGACGTAAAATGACGGCCGCCTAACGGCCAGACTTACTATTGGCTGATGCAAGAACGTGACCGGAGAGAAAAAAACCCAAAAAAAACCGGGTTGTTTTGGAAACGATCAGAAATCGAGAGAAAACAGGTGATAACTAAGTAAATATATGAAATAAAAAAAAATTGATGAATTAAACTAACATTATTTTTTTAAGTATTTACATATACAATAATCTAATCGTGCAAACTTTACCTTCACTTTAAGTCCAGAGAGTGCTGTTTTCTACTTTGCTACATTTCACATACTCTAGCACCCTGGCCCTTGGAGAACTGTTTGTGAGAGTGCAACTGACTCTTTTTGCCTATATATATATATATATTCAGTTGTGTGCAAAAGTTTAGGCACCCCTGACAATTTCCATGATTTTCATTTATAAATAATTGGGTGTTTGGATCAGCAATTTCATTTTGATCTATCAAATAACTGAAGAACACATTAATATTTCAGTATTGAAATGAGGTTTATATGATTAACAGAAAATGTGCAGTATGCATCAAAACGGAATTAGACAGGTGCATAAATTTGGGCAGAAATATTGCATCAATATTTAGTAGAGCCTCCTTTAGCAGAAATAATAGGCTCTAGACTCTTCCTATAGATTGTAATGAGTGTCTGGATTCTGGATGAAGGTATTTTGGACCATTCCTCCTTGCAAAACATCTCCAGTTCAGTTAGGTTTGATGGTTGCCGAGCATGGACAGCACACTTCAAATCACCCCACAGATTTTCAATGCTATTCAGGTCTGGGGACTGGGATGGCCATTCCAGAACATTGTACTTGTTCCTCTGCATAAATGCCAGAGTAGATTTTGAGCAGTGTTTTGGGTCGTTGTCTTGTTGAAATATCCATATAACTTCAACTTTGTGACTGATTCCTCAACATTATTTTCAAGTATCTGCTGATATTGTGTGGCATCCATGAGACCCTCAACTTTAACAAGATTTCCAGTACTGGCACTGGCCACACAGCCCCACAGCATAATGGAACATCCACCAAATTTTACTGTGGGTAGCAAGTGTTTGTCTTGGGACGCTGTGTTCTTTTGCCGCCATGCATAACGCCCCTTGTTATGACCAAATAACTCAATCTTTGTTTCATCAGTCCAGAGCACCTTCTTCCAAAATGAAGCTGTCTTGTCCAAATGTGTGTTTGCATACCTCATGCCACTCTGTTTGTGGCAAGTGTGCAGAAAAGGCTTCTTCCGCATCACTCTCCCATACAGCTTCTCCTTGTGCAAAGTGCCCTGATTTGTGAAATGAT